>NW_026735711.1:0-105286 GCF_949786415.1 Peromyscus eremicus
GTACAGTGTATCGGACTGAAGAGGAGCTGCTGTTCTTGTCAGTTTCCTAAGCAGAGTTGTACTAGATATCCCGTGTGTGTAGGAAGCACAGTTCTTTTGTTCTGAGCAAGCTCACTGTTCAGACCCCATAGGAAACACAGTAGAGGAGAAGAGTGCTCTTTTCTCAAAAGCAGAGTGTGTTTCTTGTAAGGCGAGCTAGCGTTTGTTTCCCAGTCCTAAATGGATTTGAGTCACATGCAGTTTCTGGTCCTGAGAACAAGAGTTGTTTTCTGGAAAGGAAAGTCACTATTGCGCGCCCATTGCCTTACACAAGGCAAATAGCACTCGCGTCTTTTCCCAGCAAGTACAGTGTATTGGACTGAATAGGAGTTACTGTTCTTGTCAGTTTCCTAAGTAGAGTTGAACTAGATATGGCCCGTGTGTGTAGGAAACACAGTTCTTTTTTTCTGAGAAAGCACACTGTGTGGAAACCATAGGAAACACAGTAGAGTAGATGAGTGCTCTTTTCTCAAAATTAGATTGAGTTCCTTGACAGGCGAGCTAGTATTTACTTCCCAGTCAGAAATGGAGTTGAATCCCATGCAGTTTCTGGTCCTACAAGTAAGAGTTGTTTTCTGGTAAGAAGAGTCACTATTGCACTCCCTTTGCCATACACAGTGCAAATAGCACTTGCGTCTGATCCCAGCAAGTACAGTGTATTGGACTGAAGAGGAGCTACTGTTCTTGTCAGTTTGCTAAGCAGAGTTGAACCAGATATGGCCCGTGTGTGTAGTAAGCACAGTTCTTTTGTTCTGAGCAAGCTCACTGTTCGGACACCATAGGAAACACAGTAGAGTAGAAGAGTGCTCTTTTCTCAAAAGTAGAGTGTGTTTCTTGTAAGGCGAGCTAGCGTTTTTTTCCCAGTCCTAAATGGAGTTGAATCACATGCAGTTTCTGGTCCTACGAGCAAGAGTTGTTTTCTGGTAAGAAGAGTCAATATTGCGCACCCATTGTCATACACAGGGCAAATAGCACTTGCGTCTGTTCCCAGCAAGTACAGTGTATTGGACTGAAGAGGATCTACTGTTCTTGTCAGTTTCCTAAGCAGAGTTGAACCAGATATGGCCCCTATATGTAGGAAGCACAGGTCTTTTGTTCTGAGCAAGCTCACAGTTCAGACCCCGTAGGAAACACAATAGAGTAGAAGAGTGCCCTTTTCTCAAAAGCAGAGTGTGTTCCTTGTAAGGCGAGCTAGCATTTGTTTCCCAGTCCTAAATGGAGTTGAATCACATCCAGTTTCTGGTCCTATGAGCAAGAGTTGTTTTCTGGTAAGGAAAGTCACTATTGCGCTCCCATTGCCATACATAGTGCAAATAGCACTCGCGTCTGTTCCCAGCAAGTACAGTGTATTGGACTGAAGAGGAGCTACTGTTCTTGTCATTTTCATAAGAGGAGTTGAACCAGATATATCCCATGTGTGTAGGAAGCACAGTTCTTTTGTTCTGAGAAAGCACACTATGCGGACATCATAGGAAACACAGTAGAGTAGATGAGTGCTCTATTCTCAAAATTTGATTGTTTTTCTTGAAAGTTGAGCTAGTGTTTGTTTCCCAGTCAGAAATGGAGTTGAGTCCCATGCAGTTTCTGGTACTATGAGCAAGAGTTGTTTTCTGGTAAGAGGAGTCACTATTGTGCTCCCATTGCCATACACAGTGTAAATAGCACTCGCGTCTGTTCCCAGCAAGTACAGTGTATTGGACTGAAGAGCAGCTACTGCTCTTGTCAGTTTCCTAAGCAGAGTTGAACTAGATATGGCCCGTGTGTGTAGGAAGCACAGTTCTTTTTTTCTGAGCAAGCTCACAGGTCGGACACCGTAGGAAACACAATAGAGTAGATGAGTGCCCTTTTCTCAAAAGCAGAGTGTGTTTCCTGTAAGGCGAGACAGCGTTTGTTACCCAGTACTAAATGGAGTTGAATCCCATGCAGTTTGTGGTCCTACGAGCAAGAGTTGTTTTCTGGTAAGAAGAGTCACTATTGCGCTCCCATTGTCATACACAGGGCAAATAGCACAGGCATCTGTTCCCAGCATGTACAGTGTACTGGACTGAAGAGGAGCTACTGTTCTTGTCAGTTTCCTAAGCAGAGTTGAAATAGATATGGCCCGTGTGTGGAGGAAGCACAGGTCTTTTGTTCTGAGCAAGCTCACAGTTCGGACCCCGTAGGAAACACAATAGAGTAGAAGAGTGCCCTTTTCTCAAAAGCAGAGTGTGTTTCTTGTAAGGCGAGCTAGCAATTGTTTCCCAGTCCTAAATGGAGTTGAATCACATGCAGTTTCTGGTCATATGAGCAAGAGTTGTTTTCTGGTAAGGAAAGTCACTGTTGTACTCCCATTGCCATATATAGTGCAAATAGCACTCGCGTCTTTTCCCAGCAAGTACAGTGTATTGGACTGAAGAGGAGCTCCTGTTCTTGTCATTTTCCTAAGAGGAGTTGAACCAGATATGGCCCATGCGTGTAGGAAGCACACTTCTTCTGTTCTGAGAAAGCTCACTGTGCGGACATCATAGGAAACACAGTAGAGTAGATGAGTGCTCTCTTCTCAAAATTTGATTGTGTTTCTGGAAAGGCGAGCTAGTGTTTGTTTCCCAGTCAGAAATGGAGTTGAATCCCATGCAGTTTGTGGTCCTAAGAGCAAGAGTTGTTTTCTGGTAAGAAGAGTCACTATTGTGCTCCCATTGCCATACACAGTGTAAATAGCACTCGCGTCTGTTCCCAGCAAGTACAGTGTATTGGACTGAAGAGCAGCTACTGTTCTTGTCAGTTTCCTAAGCAGAGTTGAACTAGATATGGCCCGAGTGTGTAGGTAGCACAGTTCTTTTGTTCTGAGCAAGCTCAATGTTCGGACCCCATAGGAAACACAGTAGAGTAGAATCGTGCTCTTTTCTCAAAAGCAGAGTGTGTTTCTTGTAAGGCGAGATAGCGTTTGTTACCCAGTACTAAATGGAGTTGAATCCCATGCAGTTTGTGGTCCTACGAGCAAGAGTTGTTTTCTGGTAAAAAGAGTCATTATTGCGCTCCCATTGTCATACACAGGGCAAATAGCACTGGCATCTGTTCCCAGCATGTACAGTGTATTTGACTGAAGAGGATCTATTGTTCTTTTCAGTTTTCTAAGCAAAATTGAACTAGATATGGCCATGTGTGTAGGAAGCACAGTTCTCTTGTTCTGTTCAAGCTCACTGTTCTGGCCCTATAGGAAACACAGTAGAGTAGAAGAGTGCTCTTTTCTCAAAAGCAGAGTGTGTTTCTTGTAAGGTGAGCTAGCTTTTGTTTCCCAGTCCTAAATGGAGTTGAATTACATGCAGTTACTGGTCCTACGAGCAAGAGTTGTTTTATGGTAAGAAGAGTCACTATTGCGCTGCCATTGCCATACCCAGGACAAATAGCACTGGCGTCTGTTCCCAGCAAGTACAGTGTATTGGACTGAAGAGAATCTACTGTTCTTGTCAGGTTCCTAAGCAAAATTGAACTAGATATGGCGGTGTGTGTAGGAAGCACAGTTCTTTTGTTCTGAGCAAGCTCAGTGTTCAGACACCATAGGAAACACAGTATAGTAGAAGAGTGCTCTTTTCTCAAAAGCAGAGTGTGTTTCTAGTAAGGCGAGCTAGCGTTTGTTTCCCAGTCCTAAATGGAGTTGAGTCACATGCAGGTTTTTGTCCTACGAGCAAGAGTTGTTTTCTGGTAGGGCGAGTCACTATTGTGCTCCAATTGCCATACACAGTGCAAATAGCACTCGCGTCTGTTCCCTGCAAGTACAGTGTATCGGACTGAAGAGGAGCTACTGTTCTTCTCAGTTTCCTAAGCAGAGTAGAACTAGATATGGCCCGTGTGTAGGAAGCACAGTTCTTTGTTCTGAGCAAGCTCACTGTTCTGGCCCTATAGGAAACACAGTAGAGTAGAAGAGTGCTCTTTTCTCTAAAGCAGAGTGTGTTTCTGTAAGGTGAGCTAGCTTTTGTTTCCCAGTCCTAAATGGAGTTGTATCACATGCAGTTTCTGGTCCTACGATCAAGAGTTGTTTTATGGTAAGAAGAGTCACTATTGTGCTGCCATTGCCATACACAGGACAAATAGCACTGGCGTCTGTTCCCAGCACGTACAGTGTATTAGACTGAAGAGGATCTACTGTTATTGTCAGGTTCCTAAGCAGAATTGAACTAGATATGGCCATGTGTGTAGGAAGCACAGTTCTTTTGTTCTGAGCAAGCTCACTGTTCGGACACCATAGGAGACACAGTAGAGTAGAAGGGTGCTCTTTTCTCAAAAGCAGAGTGTGTTTTTGTAAGGCGAGCTAGCGTTTGTTTCCTAGTCCTAAATGGAGTTGAATCACATGCAGTTTCTGGTCCTACGAGCAAGAGTTGTTTTATGGTAAGGAAAGTCACTATTGCGCTCCCATTACCCTATACAAGGCAAATAGCACTCGAGGCTTTTCCCAGCAAGTACAGTGTATTGGAGTGAATAGGAGCTACTGTTCTTGTCAGTTTCCTAAGCAGAGTTGAACTAGATATGGTCCGTATGTGTAGAAAGCACATTTCTTTTGTTCTGAGCAAGCTCACTGTTTGGATCTCATAGGAAACACAGTAGAGTAATAGAGTGCTCTTTTCTCTAAAGCAGAGTGTGTTTTTGTAAGGCGAGCTAGCATTTGTTTCCCAGTCCTAAATGGAGTGGAATCACATGCAGTTTCTGGTCCTACGAGCAAGAGTTGTTTTCTGGTAAGGAAAGTCACTATTGCGCTCCCATTGCCATACACAGTGCAAATAGCCCTCCCGTCTGTTCCCAGCAAGTACAGTGTATTGGACTGAAGAGGAGCTACTGTTCTTCTCAGTTTCCTAAGCAGAGTTGAACTAGGTATGGTCCGTGTGTGTAGAAAGCACAGTTCTTTTTTTCTGAGCAAGCTCACTGTTCTGGCCCTATAGGAAACACAGTAGAGTAGAAGAGTGCTCTTTTCTCAAAAGCAGAGTGTGTTTCTTGTAAAGCGAGCTAGAGTTTGTTTCCCAGTCCTAAATGGAGATGAATCACATGCAGTTTCTGGTCCTACGAGCAAGATTTGTTTTCTGGTAAGAAGAGTCACTATTGCACTGCCATTGACATACACAGAACAAATAGCATTCGCATCTGTTCCCAGCAAGTACAGTGTATTGGACTGAAGAGGATCTACTGTTCTTGTCAGGTTCCTAAGCAGACTTGAACTAGATATGGCCGTGTGTGTAGGAAGCACAGTTTTTTTGTTCTGAGCAAGCTCACTGTTCGAAACACATAGGAAACACAGTAGAGTAGAAGAGTGCTCTTTTCTGAAAAGCAGAGTGTGTTTCTTGGAAATCGAGCTACGGTTTGTTTCCCAGTCCTAAATGGAGTTGAGTCACATGCAGTTTTTTGTCCAACGAGCAAGAGTTGTTTTCTGGTAAGACAAGTCACTATTGTGCTTCAATTGCCATACACAGTGCAAAGAGCACTCGCGTCTGTTCCCAGCAAGTACAGTCTTTCGGACTGAAGAGGAGCTACTGTTCTTGTCAGTTTCCTAAGCAGAGTTGAACTAGATATGGCCCGTGTGTAGGAAGCACAGTTCTTTTGTTCTGAGCAAGCTCACTGTTCTGGCCCTACAGGAAAAACAGTAGAGTAGAAGAGTGCTCTTTTCTCTAAAGCAGAGTGTGTTTTTGTAAGGCGAGCTAGCATTTGTTTCCCAGTCCTAAATGGAGTGGAATCACATGCAGTTTCTGGTCCTACGAGCAAGAGTTGTTTTCTGGTAAGGAAAGTCACTATTGTGCTCCCCTTGCCATACATAGTGCAAATAGCTCTCGCGTCTGTTCCCAGCAAGTACAGTGTATCGGACTGAAGAGGAGCTACTGTTCTTGTCAGTTTCCTAAGCAGAGTTGAACTAGATATGGCCCGTGTGTGTAGGAAGCCCAGTTATTTTTTTCTAAGCAAGCTCACTGTTCGGACCCCATAGGAAACACAGTAGTGTAGAGGAGTGCTCTTTTCTCAAAAGCAGAGTGTGTTTCTTGTAAGGTGGGCTAGCGTTTTTTTCCCAGTCCTATATGGAGTTGAATCCCATCCAGTTTCTGGTCCTACGAGCAAGAGTTGTTTTCTGGTAAGAAGAGTCACTATTGCGCTCCCATTGTCATACACAGAGCAAATAGCACTGGCGTCTGTTCCCAGCATGTACAGTGTATTGGACTGAAGAGGATCTACTGTTCTTGTCAGTTTCCTAAGCAGAATTGAACTAGATATGGCCGTGTGTGTAGGAGGCACAGTTTTCTTGTTCTGATCAAGCTCACTGTTCTGGCCCTATAGGAAACACAGTAGAGTAGAAGAGTGCTCTTTTCTCAAAAGCAGAGTGTGTCTCTTGTAAGGCAAGCTAGCATTTGTTTCCCAGTCCTAATGGAGTTGAATCACATGAAGTTTCTGGTCCTACGAGCAAGAGTTGTTTTCTGGTAAGGAAAGTCACTATTGCGCTCCCATTGCCATACACAGTGCAAATAGCACTCGCGTCTGTTCCCAGCAAGTACAGTCTATCGGACTGAAGAGGAGCTACTGTTCTTGTCAGTTTCCTAAGCAGAGTTGAACTAGATATAGCCCGTGTGTAGGAAGCACAGTTCTTTTGTTCTGAGCAAGCTCACTGTTCTGGCCCTATAGGAAACACAGTAGAGTAGAAGAGTGCTCTTTTCTCTAAAGCAGAGTGTGTTTCTTTTAAGGCGAGCTAGCGTTTCTTTCCCAGTCCTAAATGGAGTTGAATCACATGCAGTTTCTGGTCCTACGAGCAAGAGTTGTTTTATGGTAAGAAGAATCACTATTGCGCTGCCATTGCCATACACAGGACAAATAGCACTCGTGTCTGTTCCCAGCAAGTACAGGGTATTGGACTGAAGAGGAGCTACTGTTCTTCTCAGTTTCCTAAGCAGATTTGAACTAGATATACCCCGTGTGTGTAGGAAGCACAGTTCTTTTGTTCTGAGCAAGCTCACTGTTCGGACCTCATAGGAAACACAGTAGAGTAGAAGAGTGCTCTTTTCTCAAAAGCAGATTTTGTTGCTTGTAAGGCGAGTTAGCATTTGTTTCCCAGTCCAAAATGGAGTTGAATCACATGCAGTTTCTGGTCCCACGAGCAAGAGATGTTTTATGGTAAGAAGAGTCACTATTGCGCTGCCATTGCCATACACAGGACAAATAGCACTAGCGTCTGTTCCCAGCAAGTACAGTGTATGGGATTGAAGAGGATCTACTGTTCTTGTCAGGTTCCTAAGCAGAATTGAACTAGATATGGCCGTGTGTGTAGGAAGCACAGTTCTTTTGTTCTGAGCAAGCTCACTGTTCGGGACACCATAGGAAACACAGTAGAGTAGAAGAGTGCTCTTTTCTCTAAAGCAGAGTGTGTTTTTGTAAGGCAAGCTAGCATTTGTTTCCCAGTCCTAAATGGAGTGGAATCACATGCAGTTTCTGGTCCTACGACCAAGAGTTCTTTTCTGGTAAGGAAAGTCACTATTGCGCTCCCCTTGCCATACATAGTGCAAATAGATCTCGCGTCTGTTCCCAGCAAGTACAGTGTATCGGACTGAAGAGGAGCTGCTGTTCTTGTCAGTTTCCTAAGCAGAGTTGTACTAGATATCCCGTGTGTGTAGGAAGCACAGTTCTTTTGTTCTGAGCAAGCTCACTGTTCAGACCCCATAGGAAACACAGTAGAGGAGAAGAGTGCTCTTTTCTCAAAAGCAGAGTGTGTTTCTTGTAAGGCGAGCTAGCGTTTGTTTCCCAGTCCTAAATGGATTTGAGTCACATGCAGTTTCTGGTCCTGAGAACAAGAGTTGTTTTCTGGAAAGGAAAGTCACTATTGCGCGCCCATTGCCTTACACAAGGCAAATAGCACTCGCGTCTTTTCCCAGCAAGTACAGTGTATTGGACTGAATAGGAGTTACTGTTCTTGTCAGTTTCCTAAGTAGAGTTGAACTAGATATGGCCCGTGTGTGTAGGAAACACAGTTCTTTTTTTCTGAGAAAGCACACTGTGTGGAAACCATAGGAAACACAGTAGAGTAGATGAGTGCTCTTTTCTCAAAATTAGATTGAGTTCCTTGACAGGCGAGCTAGTATTTACTTCCCAGTCAGAAATGGAGTTGAATCCCATGCAGTTTCTGGTCCTACAAGTAAGAGTTGTTTTCTGGTAAGAAGAGTCACTATTGCACTCCCTTTGCCATACACAGTGCAAATAGCACTTGCGTCTGATCCCAGCAAGTACAGTGTATTGGACTGAAGAGGAGCTACTGTTCTTGTCAGTTTGCTAAGCAGAGTTGAACCAGATATGGCCCGTGTGTGTAGTAAGCACAGTTCTTTTGTTCTGAGCAAGCTCACTGTTCGGACACCATAGGAAACACAGTAGAGTAGAAGAGTGCTCTTTTCTCAAAAGTAGAGTGTGTTTCTTGTAAGGCGAGCTAGCGTTTTTTTCCCAGTCCTAAATGGAGTTGAATCACATGCAGTTTCTGGTCCTACGAGCAAGAGTTGTTTTCTGGTAAGAAGAGTCAATATTGCGCACCCATTGTCATACACAGGGCAAATAGCACTTGCGTCTGTTCCCAGCAAGTACAGTGTATTGGACTGAAGAGGATCTACTGTTCTTGTCAGTTTCCTAAGCAGAGTTGAACCAGATATGGCCCCTATATGTAGGAAGCACAGGTCTTTTGTTCTGAGCAAGCTCACAGTTCAGACCCCGTAGGAAACACAATAGAGTAGAAGAGTGCCCTTTTCTCAAAAGCAGAGTGTGTTCCTTGTAAGGCGAGCTAGCATTTGTTTCCCAGTCCTAAATGGAGTTGAATCACATCCAGTTTCTGGTCCTATGAGCAAGAGTTGTTTTCTGGTAAGGAAAGTCACTATTGCGCTCCCATTGCCATACATAGTGCAAATAGCACTCGCGTCTGTTCCCAGCAAGTACAGTGTATTGGACTGAAGAGGAGCTACTGTTCTTGTCATTTTCATAAGAGGAGTTGAACCAGATATATCCCATGTGTGTAGGAAGCACAGTTCTTTTGTTCTGAGAAAGCACACTATGCGGACATCATAGGAAACACAGTAGAGTAGATGAGTGCTCTATTCTCAAAATTTGATTGTTTTTCTTGAAAGTTGAGCTAGTGTTTGTTTCCCAGTCAGAAATGGAGTTGAGTCCCATGCAGTTTCTGGTACTATGAGCAAGAGTTGTTTTCTGGTAAGAGGAGTCACTATTGTGCTCCCATTGCCATACACAGTGTAAATAGCACTCGCGTCTGTTCCCAGCAAGTACAGTGTATTGGACTGAAGAGCAGCTACTGCTCTTGTCAGTTTCCTAAGCAGAGTTGAACTAGATATGGCCCGTGTGTGTAGGAAGCACAGTTCTTTTTTTCTGAGCAAGCTCACAGGTCGGACACCGTAGGAAACACAATAGAGTAGATGAGTGCCCTTTTCTCAAAAGCAGAGTGTGTTTCCTGTAAGGCGAGACAGCGTTTGTTACCCAGTACTAAATGGAGTTGAATCCCATGCAGTTTGTGGTCCTACGAGCAAGAGTTGTTTTCTGGTAAGAAGAGTCACTATTGCGCTCCCATTGTCATACACAGGGCAAATAGCACAGGCATCTGTTCCCAGCATGTACAGTGTACTGGACTGAAGAGGAGCTACTGTTCTTGTCAGTTTCCTAAGCAGAGTTGAAATAGATATGGCCCGTGTGTGGAGGAAGCACAGGTCTTTTGTTCTGAGCAAGCTCACAGTTCGGACCCCGTAGGAAACACAATAGAGTAGAAGAGTGCCCTTTTCTCAAAAGCAGAGTGTGTTTCTTGTAAGGCGAGCTAGCAATTGTTTCCCAGTCCTAAATGGAGTTGAATCACATCCAGTTTCTGGTCCTATGAGCAAGAGTTGTTTTCTGGTAAGGAAAGTCACTGTTGTACTCCCATTGCCATATATAGTGCAAATAGCACTCGCGTCTTTTCCCAGCAAGTACAGTGTATTGGACTGAAGAGGAGCTCCTGTTCTTGTCATTTTCCTAAGAGGAGTTGAACCAGATATGGCCCATGCGTGTAGGAAGCACACTTCTTCTGTTCTGAGAAAGCTCACTGTGCGGACATCATAGGAAACACAGTAGAGTAGATGAGTGCTCTCTTCTCAAAATTTGATTGTGTTTCTGGAAAGGCGAGCTAGTGTTTGTTTCCCAGTCAGAAATGGAGTTGAATCCCATGCAGTTTGTGGTCCTAAGAGCAAGAGTTGTTTTCTGGTAAGAAGAGTCACTATTGTGCTCCCATTGCCATACACAGTGTAAATAGCACTCGCGTCTGTTCCCAGCAAGTACAGTGTATTGGACTGAAGAGCAGCTACTGTTCTTGTCAGTTTCCTAAGCAGAGTTGAACTAGATATGGCCCGAGTGTGTAGGTAGCACAGTTCTTTTGTTCTGAGCAAGCTCAATGTTCGGACCCCATAGGAAACACAGTAGAGTAGAATCGTGCTCTTTTCTCAAAAGCAGAGTGTGTTTCTTGTAAGGCGAGATAGCGTTTGTTACCCAGTACTAAATGGAGTTGAATCCCATGCAGTTTGTGGTCCTACGAGCAAGAGTTGTTTTCTGGTAAAAAGAGTCATTATTGCGCTCCCATTGTCATACACAGGGCAAATAGCACTGGCATCTGTTCCCAGCATGTACAGTGTATTTGACTGAAGAGGATCTATTGTTCTTTTCAGTTTTCTAAGCAAAATTGAACTAGATATGGCCATGTGTGTAGGAAGCACAGTTCTCTTGTTCTGTTCAAGCTCACTGTTCTGGCCCTATAGGAAACACAGTAGAGTAGAAGAGTGCTCTTTTCTCAAAAGCAGAGTGTGTTTCTTGTAAGGTGAGCTAGCTTTTGTTTCCCAGTCCTAAATGGAGTTGAATTACATGCAGTTACTGGTCCTACGAGCAAGAGTTGTTTTATGGTAAGAAGAGTCACTATTGCGCTGCCATTGCCATACACAGGACAAATAGCACTGGCGTCTGTTCCCAGCAAGTACAGTGTATTGGACTGAAGAGAATCTACTGTTCTTGTCAGGTTCCTAAGCAAAATTGAACTAGATATGGCCGTGTGTGTAGGAAGCACAGTTCTTTTGTTCTGAGCAAGCTCAGTGTTCAGACACCATAGGAAACACAGTATAGTAGAAGAGTGCTCTTTTCTCAAAAGCAGAGTGTGTTTCTAGTAAGGCGAGCTAGCGTTTGTTTCCCAGTCCTAAATGGAGTTGAGTCACATGCAGTTTCTGGTCCTATGAGCAAGAGTTGTTTTCTGGTAAGAAGAGTCACTATTGTGCTCCCATTGCCATACACAGTGCAAATAGCACTCGCGTCTGTTCCCAGCAAGTACAGTGTATTGGACTGAAGAGCAGCTACTGTTCTTGTCAGTTTCCTAAGCAGAGTTGAACTAGATATGCCCCGTGTGTGTAGGAAGCACAGTTCTTTTGTTCTGAGCAAGCTCACAGTTCGGACCCCGTAGGAAACACAATGGAGTAGAAGAGTGCCCTTTTCTCAAAAGCAGAGTGTGTTTCCTGTAAGGCGAGCTAGCGTTTGTTTCCCAGTCGTAAATTCAGTTGAATCACATGCAGTTTTTGGTCCTACGAGCTAGAGTTGTTTTCTGGTAAGGAAAGTCACTATTGCGCTCCCATTGCCACACACAGTGCAAAGAGTACTCGCGTCTGTTCCCATCAAGTACAGTGTATTGGACTGAAGAGGAGCTACTGTTCTTGTCAGTTTCCTAAGCACAGTTGAACTAGATATGGCCCCTGTGTGTAGGAAGCACAGTTCTTTTGTACTGTAAGCTCACTGATCGAACCCATAGGAAACAGAGTAGAGTAGAAGAGTGCTCTTTTCTCAAAAGCAGAGTGTGTTTCTTGTAAGGTGAGCTAGCATTTGTTTTCCAGTCCTAAATGGAGTTGAATCACATGCAGTTTCTGGTTCTACGAACAAGAGTTGTTTTCTGGTAAGAAGAGTCACTATTGCGCTCCCATTGTCATACACAGGGCAAATAGCACTGGCGTCTGTTCCCAGCATGTACAGTGTATTGGACTGAAGAGGATCTACTGTTCTTGTCAGTTTCCTAAACAGAATTGAACTAGATATGGCCGTGTGTGTAGGAAGCACAGTTCTTTTGTTCTGAGCAAGCTCACTGTTTTAGCCCTATAGGAAACACAGTAGAGTAGAAGAGTGCTCTTTACTCAAAAGCAGAGTGAGTTTCTTGTAAGGCGAGCTAGCGTTTGTTTCCCAGTCCTAAATGGAGTTGAATCACATGCAGTTTTTGGTCCTACGAGCTAGAGTTGTTTTCTGGTGAGGAAAGTCACTATTGCGCTCCCATTGCCACACACAGTGCAAAGAGGACTCGCGTCTGTTCCCTCAAGTACAGTGTATTGGACTGAAGAGGAGCTACTGTTCTTGTCAGTTTCCTAAGCAGAGTTGAACTAGATATGGCCCCTGTGTGTAGGAAGCACAGTTCTTTTGTTCTGAGCAAGCTGACTGTTTGGACCCCATAGGAAACACAGTAGAGTAGAAGAGTGCTCTTTTCTCAAAAGCAGAGTGTGTTTCTTGTAAGGCGAACTAGTGCTTGTTTCCCAGTCTGAAATGGAGTTGAATCCCATGCAGTTTCTGGTCCTACGAGCAAGAGATGTTAAGTGGTAAGAAGAGTCACTATTGTGCTCCCTTTGCCATATACAGTGCAAATAGCTCTCGCGTCTGTTCCCAGCAAGTACAGTGTATTGGACTGAAGAGGAGCTACTGTTCTTGTCAGTTTCCTAAGCAGAGTTAAACTAGATATGGCCCGTGTGTGTATGAAGCACAGTTCTTTTGTTCTGAGCAAGCTCACTCTTTTGGCCCTATAGGAAACACAGTAGAGTAGAAGAGTGCTCTTTTCTCAAAAGGAGAGTGTTTTTCTTGTAAGGCGAGCTAGCAATTGTTTCCCAGTCCTAAATGGAGTTGAATCACATGCAGTTTCTGGTCATATGAGCAAGAGTTGTTTTCTGGTAAGGAAAGTCACTGTTGTATTCCCATTGCCATACATAGTGCAAATAGCCCTCGCGTCTTTTCCCAGCAAGTACAGTGTATTGGACTGAAGAGGATCTACTGTTCTTGTCATTTTCCTAAGAGGAGTTGAACCAGATATGGCCCATGCGTGTAGGAAGCACACTTCTTCTGTTCTGAGAAAGCTCACTTTGCGGACATCATAGGAAACACAGTAGAGTAGATGAGTGCTCTCTTCTCAAAATTTGATTGTGTTTCTGGAAAGGCGAGCTAGTGTTTGTTTCCCAGTCAGAAATGGAGGTGAATCCCATGCAGTTTGTGGTCCTAAGAGCAAGAGTTGTTTTCTGGTAAGAAGAGTCACTATTGTGCTCCCATTGCCATACACAGTGCAAATAGCACTGGCGTCTGTTCCCAGCAAGTACAGTGTATTGGACTGAAGAGCAGCTACTGTTCTTGTCAGTTTCCTAAGCAGAGTTGAACTAGATATGGCCCGAGTGTGTAGGAAGCACAGTTCTTTTGTTCTGAGCAAGCTCAATGTTCGGACCCCATAGGAAACACAGTAGAGTAGAATCGTGCTCTTTTCTCAAAAGCAGAGTGTGTTTCTTGTAAGGCGAGATAGCGTTTGTTACCCAGTACTAAATGGAGTTGAATCCCATGCAGTTTGTGGTCCTACGAGCAAGAGTTGTTTTCTGGTAAAAAGAGTCATTATTGCGCTCCCATTGTCATACACAGGGCAAATAGCACTGGCATCTGTTCCCAGCATGTACAGTGTATTTGACTGAAGAGGATCTATTGTTCTTTTCAGTTTTCTAAGCAAAATTGAACTAGATATGGCCATGTGTGTAGGAAGCACAGTTCTCTTGTTCTGTTCAAGCTCACTGTTCTGGCCCTATAGGAAACACAGTAGAGTAGAAGAGTGCTCTTTTCTCAAAAGCAGAGTGTGTTTCTTGTAAGGCGAGCTAGCGTTTCTTTCCCAGTCCTAAATGGAGTGGAATCACATGCAGTTTCTGGTCCTACGAGCAAGAGTTGTTTTCTGGTAAGAAGAGTCACTATTGCGCTCCCATTGCCATACACAATGCAAATAGCCCTCCCGTCTGTTCCCAGCAAGTACAGTGTATTGGACTGAAGAGGAGCTACTGTTCTTCTCAGTTTCCTAAGCAGAGTTGAACTAGATATGGCCCGTGTGTGTAGGAAGCACAGTTCTTTTGTTCTGAGCAAGCTCACTGTTCTGGCCCTATAGGAAACACAGTAGAGTAGAAGAGTGCTCTTTTCTCAAAAGCAGAGTGTGTTTCTTGTAAGGCGAGCTAGCGTTTGTTTCCCAGTCCTAAATGGAGTTGAATCACATCCAATTTCTGGTCCTATGAGCAAGAGTTGTTTTCTGGTAAAGAAAGTCACTATTGCGCTCCTATTGCCATACATAGTGCAAATAGCACTCGCGTCTGTTCCCAGCAAGTACAGTGTATTGGACTGAAGAGGAGCTACTCTTCTTGTCATTTTCCTAAAAGGAGTAAACTAGATATGGCTTGTGTGTGTAGGAAGCACAGTTCTTTTGTTCTGAGAAAGCACACTGTGCGGACACCAAAGGAAACACAGTAGAGTAGATGAGTGCTCTTTTCTCAAAATTAAATTGTGTTTCTTGAAAGGCGAGCTAGTATTTGCTTCCCAGTCAAAAATGGAGTTGAATCCCATGCCGTTTCTGGTCCTACGAGCAAGAGTTTTTTTCTGGTAAGAAGAGTCACTATTGCGCTCCCATTGTCATACACAGTGCAAATAGCACTGGCGTCTGTTCCCAGCAAGTACGGTGTATTGGACTGAAGAGCAGCTACTGTTCTTGTCAGTTTCCTAAGCAGAGTATAACTAGATATGGCCCGTGTGTGTAGGAAGCACAGTTCATTTGTTCTTAGCAAGCTCACTGTTCGGACCCCATAGGAAACACTGTAGAGTAGAAGAGTGCTCTTTTCTCAAAAGCAGAGTGCGTTTCTTGAAAGGCGAGCTATTGTTTGTTTCCCAGTCAGAAATGGAATTGAATCCCGTGCAGTTTCTGGTCCTACGAGCAAGAGTTTTTTTTCTGGTAAGAAGAGTCACTATTGCGCTCCCATTGCCATACACAGTGCAAATAGCACTGGCGTCTGTTCCCTGCATGTACAGCGTATTGAACTGAATAGGAGCTCCTGTTCTTGTCAGATTCCTAAGCAGAGTTGAACTAGATATGTCCCCTGTGTGTAGGAAGCACAGTTCTTTTGTTCTGATCAAGTTCACTGTTCTGGCCCTATAGGAAACACAGTAGAGTAGAAGAGTGCTCTTTTCTCAAAAGCAGAGTGTGTTTCTTGTAAGGCGAGCTAGCGTTTCTTTCCCAGTCCTAAATGGAGTTGAATTACATGCAGTTTCTTGTCCTACGAACAAGAGTTGTTTTCTGGTAAGAAGAGTCACTGTTGCGCTCCCATTGTCATACACAGGGCAAATAGCACTGGCGTCTGTTCCCAGCATGTACAGTGTATTGGACTGAAGAGGTTCTACTGTTCTTGTCAGTTTCCTAAGTAGAATTGAACTAGATATGGCCCGTGTGTGTAGGAAGCACAGTTTTTGTGTTCTGAGCAAAATCACTGTTCGGAACACATAGGAAACACAGTAGAGTAGAAGAGTGCTCTTTTCTCAAAAGCAGAGTGTGCTTCTTGGAAGTCGAGCTAGTGTTTGTTTCCCAGTCCTAAATGGAGTTGAGTCACATGCAGTTTTTTGTCCTACGAGCAACAGTTGTTTTCTGGTAAGACAAGTCACTATTGTGCTCCAATTGCCATACACAGTGCAAATAGCACTCGTGTCTGTTCCCCGCAAGTACAGTGTATTGGACTGAAGAGGAGCTACTGTTCTTGTCAGTTTCCTAAGCAGAGTTGAACTAGATATGGCCCGTGTCTGTAGGAAGCACAGTTCTTTTGTTCTGAGCAAGCTCACTGTTCTTGCCCAATAGGAAACACAGTAGAGTAGAAGAGTGCTCTTTTCTCTAAAGCAGAGTGTGTTTCTTGTAAGGCAAGCTAGTGTTTCTTTCCCAGTCCTAAATGGAGTTGAATCACATGCAGTTTCTGGTCCTACGAGCAAGAGTTGTTTTCTGGTAAGAAGAATCATTATTGCACTGCCATTTCCATACACAGGACAAATAGCACTCGCGTCTGTTCCCAGCAAGTACAGGGTATTGGACTGAAGAGGAGCTACTGTTCTTCTCAGTTTCCTAAGCAGAGTTGAACTAGATATAGCCCGTGTGTGTAGGAAGCACAGTTCTTTTGTTCTGAGCAAGCTCACTGTTCGGACCACATAGGAAACACAGTAGAGTAGAAGAGTGCTCTTTTCTCTAAAGCAGAGTGTGTTTCTTGTAAGGCGAGCTAGCATTTGTTTCCCAGTCCAAAATGGAGTTGAATCACATGCAGTTTCTGGTCCTACGAGCAAGAGATGTTTTATGGTAAGAAGAGTCACTATTGCGCTGCCATTGCCATACACAGGACAAATAGCACTGGCGTCTGTTCCCAGCAAGTACAGTGTATTGGACTGAAGAGGATCTACTGTTATTGTCAGGTTCCTAAGCAGAATTGAACTAGATATGGCGATGTGTGTAGGAAGCACAGTTCTTTTGTTCTGAGCAAGCTCACTGTTCGGACACCATAGGAAACACAGTAGAGTAGAAGAGTGCTCTTTTCTCTAAAGCAGAGTGTGTTTCTTGTAAGGCAAGCTAGTGTTTCTTTCCCAGTCCTAAATGGAGTTGAATCCCATGCAGTTTCTGGTCCTACAAGTAAGAGTTGTTTTCTGGTAAGAAGAGTCACTATTGCACTCCCATAGCCATACACAGTGCAAATAGCACTTGCGTCTGTTCCCAGCAAGTACAGTGTATTGGACTGAAAAGGAGCTACTGTTCTTGTCAGTTTCTTAAGCAGAGTTGAACCAGACATGGCCCGTATGTGTAGGAAGCACAGGTCTTTTGTTCTGAGCAAGCTCACAGTTTGGACCCCGTAGGAAACACAGTAGAGTAGAAGAGTGCCCTTTTCTCAAAAGCAGAGTGTGTTCCTTGTAAGGCGAGCTAGCATTTGTTTCCCAGTCCTAAATGGAGTTGAATCACATCCAGTTTCTGGTCCTATGAGCAAGAGTTGTTTTCTGGTAAGGAAAGTCACTATTGCGCTCCCATTCCCATACATAGTGCAAATAGCACTCGCGTCTGTTCCCAGCAAGTTCAGTGTGTTGGACTGAAGAGGAGGTACTGTTCTTGTCATTTTCATAAGAGGAGTTGAACCAGATATATCCCATGTGTGTAGGAAGCACAGTTCTTTTGTTCTGAGAAAGCACACTATGCGGACATCATAGGAAACACAGTAGAGTAGATGAGTGCTCTATTCTCAAAATTTGATTGTTTTTCTTGAAAGTCGAGCTAGTGTTTGTTTCCCAGTCAGAAATGGAGTTGAGTCCCATGCAGTTTCTGGTACTACGAGCAAGAGTTGTTTTCTGGTAAGAAGAGTCACTATTGTGCTCCCATTGCCATACACAGTGCAAATAGCACTCGCGTCTGTTCCCAGCAAGTACAGTGTATTGGACTGAAGAGCAGCTACTGCTCTTGTCAGTTTCCTAAGCAGAGTTGAACTAGATATGGCCCGTGTGTGTAGGAAGCACAGTTCTTTTGTTCTGAGCAAGCTCACAGTTCGGACCCCGTAGGAAACACAATAGAGTAGAAGAGTGCCCTTTTCTCAAAAGCAGAGTGTGTTTCTTGTAAGGCCTGACAGCGTTTGTTACCCAATACTAAATGGAGTTGAATCCCAAGCAGTTTGTGGTCCTACGAGCAAGAGTTGTTTTCTGGTAAGAAGAGTCACTATTGTGCTCCCATTGTCATACACAGGGCAAATAGCACAGGCATCTGTTCCCAGCATGTACAGTGTATTGGACTGAAGAGGAGCTACTGTTCTTGTCAGTTCCTAAGCAGAGTTGAAATAGATATGGCCCGTGTGTGTAGGAAGCACAGGTCTTTTGTTCTGAGCAAGGTCACAGTTCGGACCCCGTAGGAAACACAATAAAGTAGAAGAGTGCCCTTTTCTCAAAAGCAGAGTGTGTTTCTTGTAAGGCGAGCTAGCGTTTGTTTCCCAGTCCTAAATGGAGTTGAATCACATGCAGTTTCTGGTCCTATGAGCAAGAGTTGTTTTCTGGTAAGAAGAGTCACTATTGTGCTCCCATTGCCATACACAGTGCAAATAGCACTCGCGTCTGTTCCCAGCAAGTACAGTGTATTGGACTGAAGAGCAGCTACTGTTCTTGTCAGTTTCCTAAGCAGAGTTGAACTAGATATGGCCCCGTGTGTGTAGGGAAGCACAGTTCTTTTGTTCTGAGCAAGCTCACAGTTCGGACCCCGTAGGAAACACAATGGAGTAGAAGAGTGCCCTTTTCTCAAAAGCAGAGTGTGTTTCCTGTAAGGCGAGCTAGCGTTTGTTTCCCAGTCGTAAATTGAGTTGAATCACATGCAGTTTTTGGTCCTACGAGCTAGAGTTGTTTTCTGGTAAGGAAAGTCACTATTGCGCTCCCATTGCCACACACAGTGCAAAGAGGACTCGCGTCTGTTCCCATCAAGTACAGTGTATTGGACTGAAGAGGAGCTACTGTTCTTGTCAGTTTCCTAAGCACAGTTGAACTAGATATGGCCCCTGTGTGTAGGAAGCACAGTTCTTTTGTACTGTAAGCTCACTGATCGAACCCATAGGAAACAGAGTAGAGTAGAAGAGTGCTCTTTTCTCAAAAGCAGAGTGTGTTTCTTGTAAGGTGAGCTAGCATTTGTTTCCCAGTCCTAAATGGAGTTGAATCACATGCAGTTTCTGGTTCTACGAACAAGAGTTGTTTTCTGGTAAGAAGAGTCACTATTGCGCTCCCATTGTCATACACAGGGCAAATAGCACTGGCGTCTATTCCCAGCATGTACAGTGTATTGGACTGAAGAGGATCTACTGTTCTTGTCAGTTTCCTAAACAGAATTGAACTAGATATGGCCGTGTGTGTAGGAAGCACAGTTCTTTTGTTCTGAGCAAGCTCACTGTTTTAGCCCTATAGGAAACACAGTAGAGTAGAAGAGTGCTCTTTACTCAAAAGCAGAGTGAGTTTCTTGTAAGGCGAGCTAGCGTTTGTTTCCCAGTCCTAAATGGAGTTGAATCACATGCAGTTTTTGGTCCTACGAGCTAGAGTTGTTTTCTGGTGAGGAAAGTCACTATTGCGCTCCCATTGCCACACACAGTGCAAAGAGGACTCGCGTCTGTTCCCTCAAGTACAGTGTATTGGACTGAAGAGGAGCTACTGTTCTTGTCAGTTTCCTAAGCAGAGTTGAACTAGATATGGCCCCTGTGTGTAGGAAGCACAGTTCTTTTGTTCTGAGCAAGCTGACTGTTTGGACCCCATAGGAAACACAGTAGAGTAGAATAGTGCTCTTTTCTCAAAAGCAGAGTGTGTTTCTTGTAAGGCGAACTAGTGCTTGTTTCCCAGTCTGAAATGGAGTTGAATCCCATGCAGTTTCTGGTCCTACGAGCAAGAGATGTTAAGTGGTAAGAAGAGTCACTATTGTGCTCCCTTTGCCATATACAGTGCAAATAGCTCTCGCGTCTGTTCCCAGCAAGTACAGTGTATTGGACTGAAGAGGAGCTACTGTTCTTGTCAGTTTCCTAAGCAGAGTTAAACTAGATATGGCCCGTGTGTGTATGAAGCACAGTTCTTTTGTTCTGAGCAAGCTCACTCTTTTGGCCCTATAGGAAACACAGTAGAGTAGAAGAGTGCTCTTTTCTCAAAAGGAGAGTGTGTTTCTTGTAAGGCGAGCTAGCGTTTGTTTCCCAGTCCTAAATGGAGTTGAATCACATGCAGTTTTTGGTCCTACGAGCTAGAGTTGTTTTCTGGTAAGGAAAGTCACTATTGTGCTCCCATTGCCACAAACAGAGCAGAGAGGACTCGCATCTGTTCCCATCAAGTACAGTGTATTGGACTGAAGAGGAGCTACTGTTCTTGTCAGTTTCCTAAGCAGAGTTGAAATAGATATGGCCCGTGTGTGTAGGAAGCACAGGTCTTTTGTTCTGAGCAAGGTCACAGTTCGGACCCCGTAGGAAACACAATAGAGTAGAAGAGTGCCCTTTTCTCAAAAGCAGAGTGTGTTTCTTGTAAGGCGAGCTAGCGTTTGTTTCCCAGTCCTAAATGGAGTTGAATCACATGCAGTTTCTGGTCCTATGAGCAAGAGTTGTTTTCTGGTAAGAAGAGTCACTATTGTGCTCCCATTGCCATACACAGTGCAAATAGCACTCGCGTCTGTTCCCAGCAAGTACAGTGTATTGGACTGAAGAGCAGCTACTGTTCTTGTCAGTTTCCTAAGCAGAGTTGAACTAGATATGCCCCGTGTGTGTAGGAAGCACAGTTCTTTTGTTCTGAGCAAGCTCACAGTTCGGACCCCGTAGGAAACACAATGGAGTAGAAGAGTGCCCTTTTCTCAAAAGCAGAGTGTGTTTCCTGTAAGGCGAGCTAGCGTTTGTTTCCCAGTCGTAAATTGAGTTGAATCACATGCAGTTTTTGGTCCTACGAGCTAGAGTTGTTTTCTGGTAAGGAAAGTCACTATTGCGCTCCCATTGCCACACACAGTGCAAAGAGGACTCGCGTCTGTTCCCATCAAGTACAGTGTATTGGACTGAAGAGGAGCTACTGTACTTGTCAGTTTCCTAAGCACAGTTGAACTAGATATGGCCCCTGTGTGTAGGAAGCACAGTTCTTTTGTACTGTAAGCTCACTGATCGAACCCATAGGAAACAGAGTAGAGTAGAAGAGTGCTCTTTTCTCAAAAGCAGAGTGTGTTTCTTGTAAGGTGAGCTAGCATTTGTTTCCCAGTCCTAAATGGAGTTGAATCACATGCAGTTTCTGGTTCTACGAACAAGAGTTGTTTTCTGGTAAGAAGAGTCACTATTGCGCTCCCATTGTCATACACAGGGCAAATAGCACTGGCGTCTATTCCCAGCATGTACAGTGTATTGGACTGAAGAGGATCTACTGTTCTTGTCAGTTTCCTAAACAGAATTGAACTAGATATGGCCGTGTGTGTAGGAAGCACAGTTCTTTTGTTCTGAGCAAGCTCACTGTTTTAGCCCTATAGGAAACACAGTAGAGTAGAAGAGTGCTCTTTACTCAAAAGCAGAGTGAGTTTCTTGTAAGGCGAGCTAGCGTTTGTTTCCCAGTCCTAAATGGAGTTGAATCACATGCAGTTTTTGGTCCTACGAGCTAGAGTTGTTTTCTGGTGAGGAAAGTCACTATTGTGCTCCCATTGCCACACACAGTGCAAAGAGGACTCGCGTCTGTTCCCTCAAGTACAGTGTATTGGACTGAAGAGGAGCTACTGTTCTTGTCAGTTTCCTAAGGAGAGTTGAACTAGATATGGCCCCTGTGTGTAGGAAGCACAGTTCTTTTGTTCTGAGCAAGCTGACTGTTTGGACCCCATAGGAAACACAGTAGAGTAGAATAGTGCTCTTTTCTCAAAAGCAGAGTGTGTTTCTTGTAAGGCGAACTAGTGCTTGTTTCCCAGTCTGAAATGGAGTTGAATCCCATGCAGTTTCTGGTCCTACGAGCAAGAGATGTTAAGTGGTAAGAAGAGTCACTATTGTGCTCCCTTTGCCATATACAGTGCAAATAGCTCTCGCGTCTGTTCCCAGCAAGTACAGTGTATTGGACTGAAGAGGAGCTACTGTTCTTGTCAGTTTCCTAAGCAGAGTTAAACTAGATATGGCCCGTGTGTGTATGAAGCACAGTTCTTTTGTTCTGAGCAAGCTCACTCTTTTGGCCCTATAGGAAACACAGTAGAGTAGAAGAGTGCTCTTTTCTCAAAAGGAGAGTGTGTTTCTTGTAAGGCGAGCTAGCGTTTGTTTCCCAGTCCTAAATGGAGTTGAATCACATGCAGTTTTTGGTCCTACGAGCTAGAGTTGTTTTCTGGTAAGGAAAGTCACTATTGTGCTCCCATTGCCACAAACAGAGCAGAGAGGACTCGCGTCTGTTCCCATCAAGTACAGTGTATTGGACTGAAGAGGAGCTACTGTTCTTGTCAGTTTCCTAAGCAGAGTTGAACTAGATATGGCCCCTGTGTGTAGGAAGCACAGTTCTTTTGTTCTGAGAAAGCTGACTCTTCGGACAACATAGGAAACACAGTAGAGTAGAAGAGTGCTCTTTTCTAAAAAGCAGAGTGTGTTTCTTGTAAGGCGAACTAGTGCTTGTTTCCCAGTCAGAAATGGAGTTGAATCCCATGCAGTTTCTGGTCCTACCAGCAAGAGATGTTAACTGGTAAGAAGAGTCACTATTGCGCTCCCATTGCCATATACAGTGCAAATAGCTCTCGCGTCTGTTCCCAGCAAGTACAGTGTATTGGACTGAAGAGGAGCTACTGTTCTTGTCAGTTTCCTAAGAGGAGTTAAACTAGGTATGGCCCGTGTGTGTAGGAAGCACAGTTCTTTTGTTCTGAGCAAGCTCACTGTTCGAACCCATAGTAAACACAGTAGATTGGAAGAGTGCTCTTTTCTCAAAAGCAGAGTGTGTTTCTTATAAGGCGAGCTAGAATTTGTTTCCCAGTCCTAAATGGAGTTGAATCCCATGCAGTTTCTGGTCCTACGAGCAAGAGATGTTAACTGGTAAGAAGAGTCACTATTGCCCTCCCATTGCCATATACAGTGCAAATAGCTCTCGCGTTGTTCCCAGCAAGTACAGTGTATTGGACTGAAGAGGAGCTACTGTTCTTGTCAGTTTCCTAAGAGGAGTTAAACTAGGTATGGCCCGTGTGTGTAGGAAGCACAGTTCTTTTGTTCTGAGCAAGCTCACTATTCTGACCCTATAGGAAACACAGTAGAGTAGAAGAGTGCTCTTTTCTGAGAAGCAGAGTGTGTTTCTTGTAAGGCGAGCTAGCATTTGTTTCCCAGTCCTAAATGGAGTTGAATCACATGCAGTTTCTGGTCCTACGAGCAAGAGTTGTTTTCTGGTAAGAAGAGTCACTATTGCACTCCCATTGTCATACACAGGGCAAATAGCACTGGTGTCTGTTCCCAGCATGTACAGTGTATTGGACTGAAGAGGAGCTACTGTTCTTGTCAGTTTCCTAAGCCGAATTGAACTAGATATGGCCGTGTGTGTAGGAAGCACAGTTCTTTTGTTCTGAGCAAGCTCACTCTTTTGGCACTTTAGGAAACACAGTAGAGTAGAAGAGTGCTCTTTTCTCAAAAGCAGAGTGTGTTTCTTGTAAGGCGAGCTAGCCTTTGTTTCCCAGTCCTAAATTGAGTTGAATCACATGCAGTTTTTGGTCCTACGAGCTAGAGTTGTTTTCTGGTAAGGAAAGTCACTATTGCGCTCCCATTGCCACACACAGTGCAAAGAGGACTCGCGTCTGTTCCCATCAAGTACAGTGTATTGGACTGAAGAGGAGCTACTGTTCTTGTCAGTTTCCTAAGCAGAGTTGAACGAGATATGGCCCGTGTGTGTAGGAAGCCCAGTTCTTTTGTACTGTAAGCTCACTGATCGAACCCATAGGAAACAGAGTAGAGTAGAAGAGTGCTCTTTTCTCAAAAGTAGAGTGTGTTTCTTGTAAGGCGAGCTAGCATTTGTTTCCCAGTCCTAAATGGAGTTGAATCACATGCAGTTTCTGGTTCTACGAGCAAGAATTGTTTTCTGGTAAGAAGAGTCACTATTGCGCTCCCATTGTCATACACAGGGCAAATAGCACTGGCGTCTGTTCCCAGCATGTACAGTGTATTGGACTGAAGAGGATCTACTGTTCTTGTCAGTTTCCTAAGCAGAATTGAACTAGATATGGCCGTGTGTGTAGGAAGCACAGTTCTTTTGTTCTGAGCAAGCTCACTGTTCTGGCCCTATAGGAAACACAGTAGAGTAGAAGAGTGCTCTTTTCTCAAAAGCAGAGTGAGTTTCTTGAAGGCGAGCAAGCGTTTGTTTCCCAGTCCTAAATGGAGTTGAATCACATGAAGTTTTTGGTCCTACGAGCTAGAGTTGTTTTCTGGTAAGGAAAGTCACTATTGCGCTCTCATTGCCACACACAGTGCAAAGAGGACTCGCATCTGTTCCCATCTAGTACAATGTATTGGACTGAAGAGGAGCTACTGTTCTTGTCAGTTTCCTAAGCAGAGTTGAACTAGATATGGCCCGTGTGTGTAGGAAGCACAGTTCTTTCCTACTGTAAGCTCACTTATCGAACCCATAGGAAACACAGTAGAGTAGAAGAGTCCCCTTTTCTCAAAAAGAGAGTGTGTTTCTTGTAAGGCGAGCTAGCATTTGTTTCCCAGTCCTAAATGGAGTTGAATCACATGCAGTTTCTGGTCCTACGAGCAAGAGTTGTTTTCTATTAAGAAGAGTCACTATTGTGCTCCCATTGTCATACACAGGGCAAATTGCACTGGCGTCTGTTCCCAGCCTGTGCAGTTTATTGGACTGAAAAGGATCTACTGTTCTTGTCAGTTTCCTAAGCAGAATTGAACTAGATATGGCCATGTGTGTAGGAAGCACAGTTCTTTTGTTCTGAGCAAGCTCACTGTTCTGGCCCTATAGAAAACACAGTAGAGAAGAAGAGTGATCTTTTCTCAAAAGCAGAGTGTGTTTCTTGTAAGGCGAGCTAGCGTTTGTTTCCCAGTCCTAAATGGAGTTGAATCACATGCAGTTTTTGATCCTACGAGCAAGAGTTGTTTTCTGGTAAGGAAAGTCACTATTGTGCTCCCATTGCCATACACAGTGCAAATAGCACTTGCCTCTGTTCCCAGCAAGTACAGTGTATTGGACTGAAGAGGAGCTACTGTTCTTGTCAGTTTCGTAAGCAGAATTGACCTAGATATTGCCCGTGTGTGTGTGAAGCACAGTTCCTTTTTTCTGAGCAAGCTCACTGTTCTTGCCCTATTGGAAACACAATAGAGTAGAAGAGTGCTCTTTTCTCAAAAGCAGAGTGTGTTTTTTGTAAGGGGAGCTATTGTTTGTTTCCCAGTATGAAATGGAGTTGAATCCCATGCAGTTTCTGGTCCTACAATAAAGAGTTGTTTCCTGGTAAGAAGAGTCACTATTGTGCTCCCATTGCCATATACAGTGCAAATAGCACTCGCGTCTGTTCACAGCAAGTACAGTGTATTGGACTGAAGAGGAGCTACTGTTCTTGTCAGTTTCCTAAGCAGAGTTGAACTAGATATGGCCCGTGTGTGTAGGAAGCACAGTTCTTTTGTTCTGAGCAAGCTCACTGTTTGGACCCACAGGAAACACAGTAGAGTGGAGGAGTTCTCTTTTCTCAAAAGCAGAGTATGTTACTTGTAAGGCGAGCTAGCGTTTGTTTCGCAGTCCTAAATGGAGTTGAATCACATGCAGTTTCTGGTCCTATGAGCAAGAGATGTTTTCTGGTAAGAAGAGACACTATTGCGGTCCCATTGTCATACACATTGCAAATAGCACTGGCATCTGTTCCCTGCATGTACATTGTATTGGACTGAAGAGGAGCTACTGTTCTTGTCAGTTTCCTAAGCAGAATTGAACTGGATATGGCCCGTGTGTGTAGGAAGCACAGTTCTTTTGTTCTGAGCAAGCTGACTGTTCGAACCCCACAGGAATCACTGTAGAGTAGGAGAGTGCTCTTTTCTCAAAAGCCGAGTGTGTTTCTTGTAAGGCGAAATAGCGTTTGTTTCGCAGTACTAAATGGAGTTGAATTCCATGTAGTTTCTGGTCCTATGAGCAAGAGTTGTTTTCTGGTAAGAAGAGTCACTATTGCGCTCCCATTGTCATACACAGGGCAAATAGCACTGGCGTCTGTTCCCAGCATGTACAGTGTATTGGACTGAAGAGGAGCTACTGTTCTTGTCAGTTTCCTAAGCAGAGTTGAACTAGATTAAGTCGGTGTGTGTAGGAAGCACAGTTCTTTTGTTCTGAGCAATCTCACTATTCTGGCCCTACAAAAAACACATTAGAGTAGAAGAGTGCTGTTTTCTCAAAAGCAGAGTGTGTTTATTGTAAGGCGAGCTAGCGTTTGTTTCCCAGTCTAAATGGAGTTGAATCACATGCAGTTTCTGGTCCTATGAGCAAGAGTTGTTTTCTGGTAAGAAGAGTCACTATTGTGCTCCCATTATCATACACAGGGCAAATAGCACTGGCGTCTGTTCCCAGCATGTACAGTGTATTGTACTGAAGAGGAGCTACTGTTCTTGTCAGTTTCCTAAGCAGAGTTGAACTAGATATACCCTGTGTGTGTACGAAGCACAGTTCTTTTGATCTGAGAAAGCTCACTCTTCTGGCCCTACTGGAAACACCGTAGAGTAGAAGAGTGATCTTTTCTCAAAAGCAGAGTGTTCCTTGTAAGGGGAGCTAGCATTTGTTTCTCATTCCTAAATGGAGTTGAATCACATGCAGTTTTTGATTGTATGAGAAAGAGTTGTTTTCTGGTAAGGAAAGTCACTATTGAGCTCCCATTGCCACACACAGTGCAAAGAGGATTCGCATGTGTTCCCATCAAGTACAGTGTATTGGACTGAAGAGGAGCTACTGTCCTTGTCAGTTTCCTAAGCAGAGTTGAACTAGATATGGCCCGTGTGTGTAGGGAGCCCAGTTCTATTGTACTGTAAGCTCACTGATCGAACCCATAGGAAACACATTAGAGTAGAAGAGTGAACTTTTCTCAAAAGCAGAGTGTGTTTCTTGTAAGGCGAGCTAGCGTTTGTTTTGCAGTCCTAAATGGAGTTGAATCACATGGAGTTTCTGGTCCTATGAGCAAGAGTTGTTTTCTGGTAAGAAGAGTCACTATTGCGCTCCCATTGTCATACACAGGGCAAATAACACTGGCGTCTGTTCCCAGCAAGTACAGTGTATTGGACTGAAGAGGATCTACTGTTCTTGTCAGTTTCCTAAGCAAGTTGAACTAGATATAGCCCGTGTGTGTAGGAAGCACAGTTCTTTTTTTCTGAGCAAGCTCACTGTTTGGAACTTAAAGGAAACACAGAAGAGTAGAAGAGTGCTCTTTTATCATAAGCAGAGTGTTTTTCTTGTAAGGCGAGCTAGCGTTTGTTTCGCAGTCCAAAATGGAGTTGAATCACATGCAGTTTTTGGTCCTATGAGCAAGAGTTGTTTTCTGGTAAGGAAAGTCACTATTGTGCTCCCATTGCCATACACAGTGCAAACAGCACTCGTGTCTGTTCCCATTAATTACAGTGTATTGGACTGAAGAGGAGCTACTGTTCTTGTCAGTTTCCTAGGTAGAGTTGAACTAGATATGGCCCGTGTGTAGGAAGCACAGTTCTTTTGTTCTCAGGAAGCTCACTGTTCAGACCCCATAGGAAACACTGTAGAGTAGAAGAGTGCTCTTTTCTCAAAAGCAGAGAGTGTTTCTTGTAAGGCGAGCTAGCGTTTTTTTCCCGTCCTAAATCTAGTTGAGTCACATGCAGTTTCTGGTCCTACGAACAAGAGTTGTTTTCTGGTAAGAAGAGTCACTATTGCGCTCCCATTGTCATACACAGGGCAAATAGCACTCGCGTCTGTTCCCAGCATGTACAGTGTATTGGACTGAAGATGATCTACTGCTCTTGTCAGTTTCCTAAGCAGAGTTGAACTAGATATGGCCGTGTGTGTAGGAAGCACAGTTCTTTTGTCCTGAGCAAGCTCACTGTTCTGGCACTATAGGAAACACAGTGAGTAGAAGAGTGCTCTTTTCTCAAAAGCAGAGTGTGTTTCTTGTAAGGCGAGCTAGCATTTGTTTCCCCGTCCTAAATGGAGTTGAATCACATGCAGTTTCTGGTCCTACGAGCAAGAGTTGTTTTCTGTTAAGAAGAGTCTCTATTGCACTCCCATTGTCATACACAGGGCAAATAGCACTGGCGTCTGTTCCCAGCATGTACAGTGTATTGGACTGAAGAGGATCTACTGTTCTTGTCAGTTTCCTAAGCAGAATTGAACTAGATATGGCCCATTTGTGTAGGAAGCACAGTTCTTTTGTTCTGAGCAAGCTCACTGTTCAGGCCCTATAGAAAACACAATAGAGTAGAAGAGTGATCTTTTCTCAAAAGCAGAGTGTGTTTCTTGTAAGGCGAGCTAGCGTTTGTTTCCCAGTCCTAATTGGAGTTGAATCACATGCAGTTTTTGATCCTACAAGCAAGAGTTGTTTTCTGGAAAGAAGAGTCACTATTTCGCTTTCTTTGCCATACACAGTGCAAATAGCACTCGCGTCTACTCCCAGCAAGTACAGTGTATTGGACTGAAGAGGAGCTACTGTTCTTGTCAGTTTCCTAAGCAGAGTTGAACTAGATATAGCCCGTGTGTGTAGGAAGCACAGTTCTTTGTTTTGAGCAAGCTCACTGTTCTGGCCCTAAAGGAAACACAGTAAAGTAGAAGAGTGCTCTTTTCTCAAAAGCAGAGTGTGTTTCTTGTAAGGTGAGCTAGCGTTTGTTTCCCAGTCCTAAATGTAGTTGAATTGCATGCAGTTTCTTGTCCTATGAGCAAGAGTTGTTTTCTGGTAAGAAGAGTCACTATTGTGCTCCTATTGCCATACACAGTGCAAACAACACTTGCTACTGTTCTTTGCAAGTACAGTGTATTGGACAGAAGAGGAGCTACTGTCCTTGTCAGTTTCCTAAGCAGAGTTGAACTAGATATGGCCCGTGTGTGTAGGAAGCACAGTTCTTTTGTTCTGAGCAAGCTCACTGTTCAGACCCCATAGGAAACACTGTAGAGTAGAAGAGTGCTCTTTTCTCAAAAGCAGAGTGTGTTTCTTGTAATGCGAGCTAGCGTTTGTTTTGCAGTCCTAAATGGAGTTGAATCACATGCAGTTTCAGGTCCTACGAGCAAGAAATTTTTCTGGTAAGAAGAGTCACTTTTGAGCTCCCATTGTCATACACAGGGCAAATAGCACTGGCGTCTGTTCCCAGCAAGTACAGTGTATTGGACTGAAGTGGACCAACTGTTCTTGTCAGTTTCCTAAGCAGAATTGAACTAGATATAGCCAGTGTTTGTAGGATGCACAGTTCTTTTGTTCTGAGCAAGCTCACTATTCTGGCCTATAGGAAACACAGTAGAGTAGAAGAGTGCTCTTTTCTCCAAAGCAGAGAGTGTTTCTTGAAAGGTGAGGTAGCGTTTTTTTCCCGTACTAAATCTAGTTGAGTCACATGCAGTTTCTGGTCCTACGAATAAGAGTTGTTTTCTGGTAAGAAGAGTCACTATTGTGCTCCCATTGTCATACACAGGGCAAATAGCACTCGCGTCTGTTCCCAGAAAGTACAGTGTATTGGAATGAAGATGATCTACTGCTCTTGTCAGTTTCCTAAGCAGAGTTGAACTAGATATGGCCCGTGTGTGTAGGAAGCACAGTTCTTTTGTTCTGAGCAAGCTCACTGTTCTGGTCTGTAGGAAACACAGAAGAGTAGAAGAGTGCTCTTTTCTCAAAAGCAGAGTGTGGTTCACGTAAGGTGAGCTAGCGTTTGTTTCCCAGTCCTAAATGGAGTTGAATCACATGTAGTTTCTGGTCCTACGAGCAAGAGTTCTTTTCTAGTAAGAAGAGTCACTATTTTTCTACCATTGCCATACACAGTGCAAATAGCACTCGCGTCTGTTCCCAGCAAGTACAATGTATTGGACAGAAGAGGAGCTACAGTTCTTGTCAGTTTCCTAAGCAGAGTTGAACTAGATATGGCTGGTGTGTGTAGGAAACACAGTTCTTTTGTTCTGAGCAAGCTCACTGTTTTGGTCCTATAGGAAACACAGTAGAGTAGAAGAGTGCTCTTTTCTCAAAAGCAGAGTGTGTTTTTTGTAAGGCGAGCTAGCTTTTGTTTCCAAGTCCTAAATGGAGTTGAATCACATGCAGTTTTTGTTCCTACAAGCAAGAGTTGTTTTCTAGTAAGAAGAGTCACTATTGTGTTCCCATTGCCATACACAGGGCAAATAGGACTCGCGTCTGTTCCCAGGATGTACAGTGTATTGGACTGAAGAGGATCTACTGTTCTTGTCAGTTTCCTAAGCAAAGTTGAACTAGATATGGCCCATGTGTGTAGGAAGTACACTTCTTTTGTTCTGAGCAAGCTCATTCTTCTGGCCCCATAGGAAACACAGTAGAGTAGAAGACTGCTCTTTTCTCAAAAGCAGAATGTGTTTCTTCTAAGGCGAGCTAGTGTTTGTTTTCCAGTCCTAAATGGAGTTCAATCACATGCAGTTTCTGGTCCTACGAGCAAGAGTTATATTATGGTAAGAAGAGTCACTATTGTGCTCCCATTGTCATACAAGGGGCAAATAGCACTGGCGTCTGTTCCCAGCATGTACAGTGTATTGGACTGAAGATGATCTACTGTTCTTGTCAGTTTCCTAAGCAGAGTTGAACTAGATATGGCCCGTGTGTGTAGGAAGCACAGTTCTTTTGTTCTGAGCAAGCTCACTGTTCGGACCCTATAGGAAACACAGTAGAATAGAAGAGTGCTCTTTTCTCAAAAGCAGAGTGTGTTTCTTGTAAGGCGAGCTAGCGTTTGTTTCCCAGTCCAAAATGGAGTTGAATCAGATGCAGTTTCTGGTCCTACGAGCAAGGCATGTATTCTTGTAAGGAAAGTCACTATTGTGCTCCCTTTGCGATAAACAGTGCAAATAGCACTCACGTCTGTTCCGAGCAAGTACAGTGTATTGGACTGAAGAGGAGCTACTGTTTTTGTCAGTTTCCTAAGCAGAGTTGAACAAGATATAGCCCGTGTGTGTAGGAAGCACAGTTCTTTTGTTCTGAGCAAGCTCACTGTTCTGGCCCTATAGGAAACACAGAAGAGTAGAAGAGTGCTCTTTTCTCAGAAGCAGAGTGTGTTTCTTGTAAGGTGAGCTAGCGTTTGTTTCCCAGTCCAAAGTCGAGTTGAATCACATGCAGTTTCTGGACCTACAAGCAAGAGTTGTGTTCTGGTAAAAAGAGTCACTATTGTGCTCCTATTGCCATACACAGTGCAAACAACACTTGCTACTGTTCTTTTCAAGTACAGTGTATTGGACAGAAGAGGAGCTACTGTTCTTGTAAGTTTCCTAAGCAAAGTTGAACTAGATATGGCCCGTGTGTGTAGGAACTACACTTCTTTTGTTCTGAGCAAGCTCACTCTTCTGGCCCTATAGGAAACACAGTAGAGTAGAAGAGTGCTCTTTTCTCAAAAGCAGAATGTGTTTCTTGTGAGGCGAGCTAGCGTTTGTTTCCCAGTCCTAAATGGAGTTCAATCACATGCAATTTCTGGTCCTAAGAGCAAGAGTGGTTTTCTGGTAAGAAGAGTCACTATTGCGATCCCATTGTCATACACAGGGCAAATATTACTGGCGTCTGTTCCCAGCATGTACAGTGTAATGGACTGAAGATAATCTACTGTTCTTGTCAGTTTCCTAAGCAGAGTTGAACTAGATATGGCCCGTGTGTGTAGGAAGCACAGTTCTTTTGTTCTGAGCAAGCTCACTGTTCGGACCCCATAGGAAACACAGTAGAATAGAAGAGTGCTCTTTTCTCAAAAGCAGAGTGTTTTTCTTGTAAGGCGAGCTAGCATTTGTTTCCCAGTCCAAAATGGAGTTGAATCACATGCAGTTTCTGGTCCTACGAGCAAAGGATGTATTCTGGTAAGAAAAGTCACTATTGTGCTCCCTTTGCGATAAACAGTGAAAATAGCACTCACGTCTGTTCCCAGCAAGTACAGTGTATTGGAATGAAGAGGAGCTACTGTTCTTGTCAGTTTCCTAAGCAGAGTTGAACTAGATATGGCTCGTCTGTGTAGGAAGCACAGTTCTTTTTTTCTGAGCAAGCTCACTGTTCTGGCCCTATAGGAAACACAGAAGAGTAGAAGAGTGCTCTTTTCTCAGAAGCAGAGTTTGTTTCTTGTAAGGTGAGCTAGCGTTGGTTTCCCAGTCCTAAATGGAGTTGAATCACATGCAGTTTCTGGTCCTACGAGCAAGAGTTGTTTTCTGGTAAGAGTCACTATTGCGCTCCTATTGCCATAAACAGTGCAAACAACACTTGCTACTGTTCTTTACAAGTACAGTGTATTGGACAGAAGAGGAACTACTGTTCTTGTCAGTTTCCTAAGCAGAGTTGAATTAGATATGGCCCGTGTGTGTAGGAGGCACAGTTCTTTTGTTCTGAGCAAGCTCACTGTTCGGACCCCATAGGAAACACAGTAGAGTAGAAGAGTGCTCTTTTCTCAAAAGCAGAGTGTGTTTCTTGTAAGGCGAGCTAGAGTTTGTTTCCCAGTCCTAAATGGAGTTGAATCACATGCAGTTTCTGATCCTAGGAGCAAGAGTTGTTTTCTGGTAAGAAGAGTCACTATTGCGCTCCCATTGTCATACACAGGGCAAATAGCCCTGGCTTCTGTTCCCAGCATGTACAGTGTATTGGACTGAAGAGGATCTACTGTTCTTGTCAGTTTCTTAAGCAGAGTTGAACTAGATATGGCCGTTGTGTGTAGGAAGCACAGTTCTTTTGTTCTGAGCAAGCTCACTGTTCTGGCCCTTTAGGAAACACAGTAGAGTAGAAGAGTGCTCTTTTCTCAAAAGCAGAGTGTGTTTCTTGTAAGGTGAGCTTGCTTTTTTTTCCCAGTCCTAAATGGCGTTGAATTACATGCAGTTTCTTGTCCTATGAGCAAGAGTTATTTTCTGGTAAGAAGAGTCACTATTGCGCTCCTATTGCCATACACAGTGCAAACAACACTTGCTACTGTTCTTTTCAAGTACAGTGTATTGGACAGAAGAGGAGCTACTGTTCTTGTCAGTTTCCTAAGCAGAGTTCAACGAGATATGGCCCGTGTGTGTAGGAAGCACAGTTCTTTTGTTCTGAGCAAGCTCACTGTTCAGACCCCATAGGAAACACAGTAGAGTAGAAGAGTGCTCTTTTGTCAAAACCAGAGTGTGTTTCCTGTAAGGCGAGCTAGCTTTTGTTTCCCAGTCCTAAATGGAGTTGAATCACATGCAGTTTCTGGTCCTACAAGCAAGAGTTGTTTTCTAGTAAGAAGAGTCACTATTGTGTTCCCATTGCCATACACAGGGCAAATAGGACTCGCGTCTGTTCCCAGGATGTACAGTGTATTGGAATGAAGAGGATCTACTGTTCTTGTCTGTTTTCCGAGCAGAATTGAACTAGATATTGCCGTTTGTGTAGGAAGCACAGTTCTTTTTTTCTGAGCAAGCTCACTGTTCAGACCCCAAAGGAAACACCGTAGAGTAGAAGAGTCCTCTTTTCTCAAAAGCAGAGTGTGTTTCTTGTAAGGCGAGCTAGCGTTTGTTTCCAAGTCTGAAATGGAGTTGAATCCCATGCAGTTTCTGGTCCTAAGAGCAAGAGTTGTTTTCTGGTAAGAAGATTCAGTATTGTGCTCCAATTGCTACATACACTGCAAATAGCAATCGCGTCTGTTCCCAGCAAGTACAGTGTATTGGACTGAAGAGGAGCTACTGTTCTTGTCAGTTTCCTAAGCAGAGTTGAACTAGATATGGCCCGTTTGTGTAGGAAGCACAGTTCTTTTGTTCTGAGAAAACTCACTGTTCTGGCAATATAGGAAACACAGTAGAGTAGAAGAGTTATCTTTTCTCAAAACCAGAATGTGTTTCTTGTAAGGCGAGATAGTGTTTGTTTCCCAGTCCAAAATGGAGTTGAATCACAAGCAGTTTTTGGTCCTACGAGCAAGAGTTGTTTTCTGGTAAGAACAGTCACTATTGCGCTCCCATTGCCATACACAGTGCAAATAGCACTCATGTCTGTTCGCAGCAAGTACAGTGTATTGGACTGAAGAGGAGCTACTGTTCTTGTCAATTTCCTAAGCAGAATTGAACTAGAAATGGCCCGTGTGTGTAGGAAACACAGTTCTTTTGTTCTGAGCAAGCTCACTGTTCGGACCCCATAGGAAACACAGCAGAATAGAAGAGTGTTCTTTTCTCAAAAGCAGAGTGTGTTTCTTGTAAGGCGAGCTAGCGTTTGTTTCCCAGTCAAAAATGGAGTTGAATCACATGCAGTTTCTGTTCCTATGAGCAAGGGATGTTTTCTGGAAAGGAAAGTCACTATTGTTCTCTCTTTGCCATAAACAGTGCAAATAGCACTCACGTCTGTTCCCAGCAAGTACAGTGTATTGGACTGAAGATGAGCTACTGTTCTTGTCAGTTTCCTAAGCAGAGTTGAACTAGATATGGCCCGTGTGTGTGAAGCACAGTTCTTTTTTTCTGAGCAAGCTCAATTTTCAGACCCCATAGTAAACACAGTAGAGTAGAAGAGTGCTCGTTTCTCAAAAGCAGAGTGTTTTTCTTGTAAGGCTAGCTAGTGTTTGTTTCCCAGTCAGAAACAGAGTTGAGTCCCATGCTGTTTCTGGTCCTAGGTGCAAGAGTTGTTTTCTGGCAAGAAGAGTCACTATTTCGCTCCCATTGCCATACGCAGTGTAAATAGCACTCGTGTCTGCTCCCAGCAAGTACAGTGTATTGGACTGAAGAGGAGCTACTGTTCTTGTCAATTTCCTAAGCAGAATTGAACTAGATATGGCCCTTGTGTGTAGGAAACACAGTTCTTTTGTTCTGAGCAAGCTCACTGTTCGGACCCCATAGGAAACACAGAAGAGTAGAAGAGTGCTCATTTCTCAAAAGCAGAGTGTGTTTCTGGTAAGGTGAGCAAGCATTTTGTTCCCAGTCCTAAATGGAGTTGAATCACATGGAGTTTCTGTCCCACGAGCAAGACTTGTTTTCTGGAAAGGAAAGTCACTATTGTGCTCCCTTTGCCATACACAGTGCAAATAGCACTCGCGTCTGTTCCCATTAAGTACAGTGTATTGGACTGAAGAGGAGCTACTGCTCTTGTCAATTTCCTAAGCAGAGTTGAACTAGATATGGCCCATGTGTGTAGGAAGCACAGTTCTTTTGTTCTGAGCAAGCTCACTGTTCTGGCCCTATAGGAAACACAGTAGAGTAGAAGAGTGCTCTTTTCTCTAAAGCAGAGTGTGTTTCTTGTAATGCGAGCTAGCGTTTGTTTCCCAGTCCTAAATGGAGTTGAATCACATGCAGTTTCTGGTCCTACAAGCAAGAGTTGTTTTCTGCTAAGAAGAGTCTCTCTTGCGCTCCCATTGCCATGCACAGGGCAAATAGCACTCGCATCTGTTCCCAGCATGTACAGTGTATTGGAATGAAGAGGATCTACTGTTCTTGTCTGTTTTCCGAGCAGAATTGAACTAGATATTGCCGTTTGTGTAGGAAGCACAGTTCTTTTTTTCTGAGCAAGCTCACTGTTCAGACCCCAAAGGAAACACCGTAGAGTAGAAGAGTCCTCTTTTCTCAAAAGCAGAGTGTGTTTCTTGTAAGGCGAGCTAGCGTTTGTTTCCAAGTCTGAAATGGAGTTGAATCCCATGCAGTTTCTGGTCCTAAGAGCAAGAGTTGTTTTCTGGTAAGAAGATTCAGTATTGTGCTCCAATTGCTACATACACTGCAAATAGCAATCGCGTCTGTTCCCAGCAAGTACAGTGTATTGGACTGAAGAGGAGCTACTGTTCTTGTCAGTTTCCTAAGCAGAGTTGAACTAGATATGGCCCGTTTGTGTAGGAAGCACAGTTCTTTTGTTCTGAGAAAACTCACTGTTCTGGCAATATAGGAAACACAGTAGAGTAGAAGAGTTATCTTTTCTCAAAACCAGAATGTGTTTCTTGTAAGGCGAGATAGTGTTTGTTTCCCAGTCCAAAATGGAGTTGAATCACAAGCAGTTTTTGGTCCTACGAGCAAGAGTTGTTTTCTGGTAAGAACAGTCACTATTGCGCTCCCATTGCCATACACAGTGCAAATAGCACTCATGTCTGTTCGCAGCAAGTACAGTGTATTGGACTGAAGAGGAGCTACTGTTCTTGTCAATTTCCTAAGCAGAATTGAACTAGAAATGGCCCGTGTGTGTAGGAAACACAGTTCTTTTGTTCTGAGCAAGCTCACTGTTCGGACCCCATAGGAAACACAGCAGAATAGAAGAGTGTTCTTTTCTCAAAAGCAGAGTGTGTTTCTTGTAAGGCGAGCTAGCGTTTGTTTCCCAGTCAAAAATGGAGTTGAATCACATGCAGTTTCTGTTCCTATGAGCAAGGGATGTTTTCTGGAAAGGAAAGTCACTATTGTTCTCTCTTTGCCATAAACAGTGCAAATAGCACTCACGTCTGTTCCCAGCAAGTACAGTGTATTGGACTGAAGATGAGCTACTGTTCTTGTCAGTTTCCTAAGCAGAGTTGAACTAGATATGGCCCGTGTGTGTGAAGCACAGTTCTTTTTTTCTGAGCAAGCTCAATTTTCAGACCCCATAGTAAACACAGTAGAGTAGAAGAGTGCTCGTTTCTCAAAAGCAGAGTGTTTTTCTTGTAAGGCTAGCTAGTGTTTGTTTCCCAGTCAGAAACAGAGTTGAGTCCCATGCTGTTTCTGGTCCTAGGTGCAAGAGTTGTTTTCTGGCAAGAAGAGTCACTATTTCGCTCCCATTGCCATACGCAGTGTAAATAGCACTCGTGTCTGCTCCCAGCAAGTACAGTGTATTGGACTGAAGAGGAGCTACTGTTCTTGTCAATTTCCTAAGCAGAATTGAACTAGATATGGCCCTTGTGTGTAGGAAACACAGTTCTTTTGTTCTGAGCAAGCTCACTGTTCGGACCCCATAGGAAACACAGAAGAGTAGAAGAGTGCTCATTTCTCAAAAGCAGAGTGTGTTTCTGGTAAGGTGAGCAAGCATTTTGTTCCCAGTCCTAAATGGAGTTGAATCACATGGAGTTTCTGTCCCACGAGCAAGACTTGTTTTCTGGAAAGGAAAGTCACTATTGTGCTCCCTTTGCCATACACAGTGCAAATAGCACTCGCGTCTGTTCCCATTAAGTACAGTGTATTGGACTGAAGAGGAGCTACTGCTCTTGTCAATTTCCTAAGCAGAGTTGAACTAGATATGGCCCATGTGTGTAGGAAGCACAGTTCTTTTGTTCTGAGCAAGCTCACTGTTCTGGCCCTATAGGAAACACAGTAGAGTAGAAGAGTGCTCTTTTCTCTAAAGCAGAGTGTGTTTCTTGTAATGCGAGCTAGCGTTTGTTTCCCAGTCCTAAATGGAGTTGAATCACATGCAGTTTCTGGTCCTACAAGCAAGAGTTGTTTTCTGCTAAGAAGAGTCTCTCTTGCGCTCCCATTGCCATGCACAGGGCAAATAGCACTCGCATCTGTTCCCAGCATGTACAGTGTATTGGACTGAAGAGGATCTACTGTTCTTGTCAGTTTCCTAAGCAGAGTTGAACTAGATATGGCCCGTGTGTGTAGGAAGCACATTTCTTTGTTCTGAGCAAGCTCACTGTTCGGACCCCATAGGAAACACAGTAGAGTAGAAGAGTGCTCTTTTCAGAAGCAGAGTGTGTTTCTTGTAAGGCTGGCTAGTGTTTGTTTCCCAGTCAGAAACGGAGTTGAATCTCATGCAGTTTCTGGCCCTACGAGCAAGAGTTGTTTTCTGGTAAGAGGAGTCACTATTGTGCTCCCATTGCCATACACAGTGCAAATAGCACTCGCGTCTGCTAACTGCAAGTACAGTGTATTGGATTGAAGAGGAGCTACTGTTCTTGTCAGTTTCCTAAGCAGAGTTGAACTAGATATGGCCCCTGTGTGTAGGAAGCACAGTTCTTTTGTTCTGAGCAAGCTCACTGTTCTGGCCCTATAGGAAACACAGTAGAGTAGAAGAGTGCTCTTTTCTCAAAAGCAGATTGTGTTTGTTGTAAGGCGAACTTGCGTTTGTTTCCCAGTCCTAAAGGGAGTTGAATCACATGCAGTTTCTGTCCCTGGGAGCAACAGTTGTTTTCTGGTAAAAAGAGTCACTATTGCGCTCCCATTTCCATACACAGCGCAAATAGCACTGGCGTCTGTTCCCAGCAAGTACAGAGTATTGGACAGAAGAGGAGCTATTGTTCTTGTCTGTTTGCTAAGCAGAGTTGAAGTAGATATGGCCCGTGTGTGTAGGAAGCACAGTTCTTTTGTTCTGAGCAAGCTCACTGTTCTGGACCTATAGGAAACACAGAAGAGTAGAAGAGTGCTCTTTATTCAAAAGTAGAGTGTGTTTCTTGTAAGGCGAGCTGTTGTTTGTTTCCCAGTCCTAATTGGAGTTGAATCACATGCAGTTTCTGGTCCTACGAGCAAGAGTTGTTTTCTGGTAAGAAGAGTCACTATTGTGCTACCATTGCCATACACAGTGCAAATAGCACTCGTGTCTGTTCCCAGCAAGTACAGTGTATTGGACAGAAGAGGATCTACTGTTCTTGTCAGTTTCCTAAGCAGAGTTGAACTAGATATGGCCTGTGTGTGTAGGAAGCACAGTTCTTTTTTTCTGAGCAAGCTCACTGTTCTGGCCCTATAGGAAACACAGTAGAGTAGAAGAGTGCTCTTTTCTCAAAAGCAGAGTGTGTTTCTTCTAAGGCAAGCTAGCGTTTGTTTCCAAGTCCTAAAGGAGTTGAATCACATGCAGTTTCTGGTCCTACAAGCAAGAGTTTTTTTCTGGTAAGGAGAGTCACTATTGCACTCCCATTCCCATACACAGGGCAAATAGCACTCGCGTTTGTTCCCAGCAAGTACAGTGCATTAGACTGAAGAGGAGCTACTGTTCTTGTCAGTTTCCTAAGCAGAGTTGAACTATATATGGCCCGTGTGTTAAGGAAGAACAAATCATTTGTTCAGAGCAAGCTCACTCTTTTGGCCCTATAGGAAACACAGTAAAGTAGAAGAGTGCTCTTTTCTCAAAAGCAGAGTGTATTTCTTGTAAGGCGAGCTAGCGTTTGTTTCCAAGTCCGAAATGGAGTTGAATCCCATGCAGTTTCTGGTCCTAAGAACAAGAGTTGTTTTCTGGTAAGAAGATTCAGTATTGTGCTCCAATTGCCACATACACTGCAAATAGCACTCGCGTCTGTTCCCAGCAAGTACAGTGTATTGGACTGAAGAGGAGCTACTGTTCTTGTCAGTTTCCTAAGCAGAGTTGAAGTAGATGTGGCCCGTTTGTGTAGGAAGCACAGTATTTTGTTCTCAGAAAACTCACTGTTCTGGCAATATAGGAAACACAGTAGAGTAGAAGAGTTATCTTTTCTCAAAACCAGAGTGTGTTTCTTGTAAGGCGAGATAGTGTTTGTTTCCCATTCCAAAATGGAGTTGAATCACAAGCAGTTTTTGGTCCTACGAGCTAGAGTTGTTTTCTGGTAAGGAAAGTCACTATTGCGCTCCCATTGCCACACACAGTGCAAAGAGGACTCGCGTCTGTTCTCATCAAGTACAGTGTATTGGACTGAAGATGAGCTACTGTTCTTGTCAATTTCCTAAGCAGAATTGAACTAGATATGGCCCGTGTGTGTAGGAAGCACAGTTCTTTTGTTCTCAGCAAGCTCACTGTTCGGATCCCATAGGAAACACTGTAGAGTAGAAGAGTGCTCTTTTCTCAAAATCAGAGTGTGTTTCTTGTAAGGCGAGCTAGTGTTTGTTTCCCAGTCAGAAATGGAGTTGATTCCCATGCAGTTTCTGGTCCTATGTGCAAGAGTTGTTTTCTGGTAAGAAGAGTCACTATTGCGCTCCCATTGTCATACACAGGGCAAATAGCACTGGCGTCTGTTCCCAGCAAGTACAGTGTATTGGACTGAAGAGGATCTACTATTCTTGTCATTTTTTAAGCAGAATTGAACTAGATATGACCGTGTGTGTAGGAAGCACAGTTCTTTTGTTCTGAGCAAGCTCACTCTTTTGGCCCTATAGGAAACACAATAGAGTAGAAGAGTGCTCTTTTCTCAAAAGCAGAGTGTGTTTCTTGTATGGAGAGATAGAGTTTGTTTCCCAGTCCTAAATGGAGTTGAATCACATGTAGTTTTTGGTCCTGCGAGCAAGAGATGTTTTCTGGTAAGAAGAGTCACTATTGTGCTCCCATTGCAATACACAGTGCAAATAGCACTCGCGTCTGTTCGTAGCAAGTACAGTGTATTGGACTGAAGATGAGCTACTGTTCTTGTCAGTTTCCTAAGCAGAGTTGAACTAGATATGGCCCTTGTGTGTAGGATGCACACAGTTCTTTTGTTCTGAGCAAGCACACTGTTCAGACCCCATAGGAAACACAGTATAGTAGAAGAGTGTTGTTTTCTCAAAAGCAGAGTGTGTTTCTTGTAAGCGAGCTAGCGTTTGTTTCCCAGTCCGAAATGGAGTTGAATCCCATGCAGTTTCGGGTCCTACGAGCAAGAGTTGTTTTCTGGTAAGAAGAGTCTCTATTGCACTCCCATTATCATAAACAGGGCAAATAGAACTGGCGTCTGTTCCCAGCATGTACATTGTATTGGACTGAAGAGGACCAACTGTTCTTGTCAGTTTCCTAAGCAGAGTTGAACTAGATATAGCCCGTGTGTGTAGGAAGCACAGTTCTTTTGTTCTGCGCAAACTCACTGTTCGGACCCCATAGGAAACACTTTAGAGTAGAAGAGGGCTCTTTTCTCAAAAAGAGTGTGTTTCTTGTAAGGCGAGCTAGCGTTGGTTTCGCAGTCCTAAATGGAGTTGAATCACATGCAGTTTCTGGTCCTACGAGCAAGAGTTGTTTTCTGCTGAGAACAGTCATTATTGCGCTCATATTGTCATACACAGGGCAAATAGCTATCCCATCTGTTCCAAGCAAGTACAGTTTATTGGACTGAAGAGGATCTACTATTCTTGTCAGTTTTTTAAGCAGAATTGAACTATATATGACCGTGTGTGTAGGAAGCACAGTTCTTTTGTTCTGAGCAAGCTCACTGTTTTCGCCCTATAGGAAACACAATAGAGTAGAAGAGTGCTCTTTTCTCAAAAGTAGAGTGTGTTTCTTGTAAGGCGAGCTAGCGTTTGTTTCCCAATCCTAAATGGAGTTGAATCACATGTAGTTTTGGGTCCTACGAGCAAGATTTGTTTTCTGGTAAGAAGAGTCACTATTGCGTTCCCATTGCCATACACAGTGCAAATAGCACTCGCGTCTGTTCACAGCAATTACAGTGTATTGGACTGAAGATGGGCTACTGTTCTTGTCAGTTTCCTAAGCAGAGTTGAACTAGATATGGCCCCTGTGTGTAGGAAGCACAGTTCTTTTGTTCTGAGCAAGCTCACTGTTCGGACCCCATAGGAAACACAGTAGAGTAGAAGAGTGCTCTTTTCTCAAAAGCAGAGTGTGTTTCTTGTAAGGCGAGCTAGCGTTTGTTTCCCAGTCCAAAATGGAGTTGAATCCCATGCAGTTTCTGGTCCTAAGAGCAAGAGGTGTTTTGTGGTGAGAAGAGTCACTGTTGTGCTCCCATTGCCATATAGAGGACAAATAGCACTCGCGTCTGTTCCCAGCAAGTACAGTGTATTGGACTGAAGAGGATCTACTCTTCTTGTCAGTTTCCTAAGCAGAATTGAACTAGATATGGCCGTGTGTGTAGGATGCACAGTTCTTTTGTTCTGAGCAAGCTCACTGTTTTGGCCCTATCGTAAACACATTAGAGTAGAAGAGTGTCCTTTTCACAAAAGCAGAGTGTGTTTCTTGTAAGGCATGCTAGTGTTTGTTTTTCAGTCCTAAATGGAGTTGAATCACATGCAGTTTCTGGTCCTATGAGCAAGAGTTGTTTTCTGGTAAGAAGAGTCACTATTGTGCTCCCATTTTCATACACAGGGCAAATAGCACTGGCGTCTGTTCCGAGCATGTACAGTGTATTTGACTGAAGAGGATCTACTGTCCTTGTCAGTTTCCTAAGCAGAATTGATCTAGATATGGCCCGTGTGTGTAGGAAACACAGTTCTTTTGTTCTGAGCAAGCTCACTATTCTGGCCCTATAGGAAACACAGTAGAGTAGAAGAGTGCTCTTTTCTCTAAAGCAGAGTGTGTTTCTTATAAGGCGAGCTAGAGTTTGTTTCCCAGTCCTAAATGGAGTTGAATCCCATGCAGTTTTTGGTCCTACGAGCAAGAGTTGTTTTCTGGTAAGAAGAGTCACTATAGGGCTCCCATTGGCATATACAGTGCAAATAGCACTCGCGTCTGTTCCCAGCAAGTACAGTGTATTGGACTGAATAGGAGCTACTGTTCTTGTCAATTTGCTAAGCAGAATTGAACTAGATTTGGCCCGTGTGTGTAGGAAGCACAGTTCTTTTGTTCTCAGCAAGCTCACTGTTCGGATCCCATAGGAAACACTGTAGAGTAGAAGAGTGCTCTTTTATCAAAAGCAGAGTGTGTTTCTTGTAAGTCGAGCTAGTGTTTGTTTCCAGTCAGAAATGGAGTTGAATCCCATGCAGTTTCTGGTCCTACGAGCAAGAGTTGTTTTATGTTAAGAAGAGTCACTATTGCGCTCCCATTGTCATACACAGGGCAAATAGCACTCGCATCTGTTCCCAGCAAGTACAGTGTATTGGATTGAAGAGGATCTACTATTCTTGTCTGTTCTTTAAGCAGAATTGAACTAGATATGACCGTGTGTGTAGGAAGCACAGTTCTTTTGTTCTGAGCAAGCTCACTGTTTTGGCCCTATAGGAAACACAATAGAGTAGAACAGTGCTCTTTTCTCAAAAGCAGAGTGTGTTTCTTGTAACGCGAGATAGATTTTGTTTCCCAGTCCTAAATGGAGTTGAATCACATGTAGTTTTTGGTCCTACGAGCAAGAGATGTTTTCTGGTAAGAAGAGTCACTGTTGAGCTCCCATTGTCAAACACAGGGCAAATAGCACTGGCGTCTATTCCCAGCATGTACAGTGTATTGGACTGAAGAGGAGCTGCTGTTCTTGTCAGTTTCCTAAGCAGAGTTGAACTAGATATGGCCCGTTTCTGAGGAAGCACAGTTCTTTTGTTCTGAGAAAACTCACTGTTCTCGCAATATAGGAAACACAGTAGAGTAGAAGAGTTATCTTTCTCAAAACCAGAGTGTGTTTCTTGTAAGGCGAGATAGTGTTTGTTTCCCAGTCCAAAATGGAGTTGAATCACAAGCAGTTTTGGGTCCTACGAGCAAGAGTTGTTTTCTGGTAAGAAGAGTCACTATTGTGCTCCCATTGTCATACACAGTGCAAATAGCACTCGCGTCTGTTCCCAGCAAGTACACTGTATTGGACTGAAGAGGAGCTACTGTTCTTGTCAGTTTCCAAAGCAGAGTTGAATTAGATATGGCCCGTGTGTGTAGAAAGCACAGTTCTTTTGTTCTGAGCAAGCTCACTGTTCTGGCCCTATAGGAAACACCGTAGAGTAGAAGAGTGCTCTTTTCTCTAAAGCAGAGTGTGTTTCTTGTAAGGCGAGCTAGCGTTTGTTTCCCAGTCCTAAATGGAGTTGAATCACATGCAGTTTCTGGTGCTACGAGCAAGAGTTTTTTATGGTAAGAATAGTCACTCTTGTGCTGCCATTGCCATACAAAGGACAAATAGCACTGCCGTCTGTTCCCAGCAAGTACAGTGTATTGGACCGAAGAGGATCTACTGTTCTTGTCAGGTTCCTAATCAGAATTGAACTAGATATGGCCGTGTGTGTTGGAAGCACAGTTCTTTTGTTCTGAGCAAGCTCACTGCTCTGGCCCTACAGGAAACACTTTAGAGTAGAAGAGGGCTCTTTTCTCAAAAGCAGAGTGTGTTTCTTGTAAGGCGAGCTAGTGTTTGTTTCCCAGTCCTAAATGGAGTTGAATCCCATGCAGTTTCTGGTCCTAGGAGCAAGAGTTGTTTCTGGTAAGAAGAGTCACTATTGCGCTGTCATTGCCATACACAGGACAAATAGCACTGGCGTCTGTTCCCAGGAAGTAGAGTGTATTGGACTGAAGAGGATCTACTGTTCTTGTCAGTTTTATAAGCAGAATTGAACTAGATATGGCCGTGTGTGTAGGAAGCACAGTTTTTTTGTTCTGAGAAAGCTCACTGTTTGGACCCCATAGGAAACACAGTACAGTAGAAGAGTGGTCTTTTCTCTAAAGCAGATTGTATTTCTTGTAAGGCGAGCTAGCATTTGTTTCCCAGTCCTAAATGGAGTTGAATCACATACTGTTTCTGGACCTACGAGCAAGAGTTGTTTTCTGGTAAGGAAAGTCACTATTGCGCTCCCATTGACATACACAGTGCAAATAGCACTCGCGTCTGTTTCCAGCATGTACAGTGTATTGGACTGAATAGGAGCTACTGTTCTTGTCAGTTTCCTAAGCAGAGTTGAACTAGATATGGCTCATGTGTGTAGGAAGCACAGTTCTTTTGTTCTGAGCAAGCTCACTGTTCGGACCCCATAGGAAAGACAGTAGAGTAGAAGAGTGCTCTTTTCTCAAAAGCAAAGTGTGTTTCATGTAAGGCGAGCTAGCATTTGTTTCCCAGTCCTAAATTGAGTTGCATCACATGCAGTTTCTGGTCCTACGAGAAAGAGTTGTTTTCTGGTAAGGAAAGACTGTATTGTGCTCCCATTGCCATACACAGTTTAAATAGCACTCGTTTCTGATCCCAGGAAGTACAGCATATCGGACTGAAGAGAAGCTACTGTTTCTGTCAGTTTCCTAAGCAGAGTTGAACGAGATATGTCCCGCGTGTTTAGGAAGCACAGTTCTTTTGTTCTGAGCAAGCTCACTGTTTGGACCCCATAGGAAACACAGTAGAGTAGAAGAGGGCTCTTTTCTCTAAAGCCGAGTGTATTTCTTGTAAGGCGAGCTAGCGTTTGTTTCCCAGTCCTAAATGGAGTTGAATCCCATGCAGTTTCTGGTCCTACGAGCAAGAGTTGTTTTCTGGTAAGAAGAGTCACTATTGCGCTGCCATTGCCATACACAGGACAAATTCCACTGGCGTCTGTTCCCAGCAAGTACAGTGTATTGGACTGAAGAGGATCTACTGTTCTTGTCAGGTTCCTAAGCATAATTGAACTAGATATGGCCTTGTGTGTAGGAAGCACAGTTCTTTTGTTCTGAGCAAGCTCACTGTTCGGACCCCATAGGAAACACAGTACAGTTGAATTTTGCTCTTTTCTCAAAAGCAGAGTGTGTTTATTGTAAGGCGAGCTAGCGTTTGTTTCCCAGTCCTAAATTGAGTTGAATCACATGCAGTTTCTGGTCCTACGAGCAAGAGTTGTTTTCTGGTAAGGAAAGACTCTATTGCGCTCCCATTGCCATACACAGTGCAAATAGCACTCGTTTCTGATCCCAGGAAGTACAGCATATCGTACTGAAGAGGAGCTACTGTTCTTGTCAGTTTCCTAAGCAGAGTTGAACTAGATATGGCCCGTGTGTAGGAAGTACAGTTCTTTTGTTCTGAGGAAGCTCACTGTTCTGTCCCTATAGGAAACACAGTAGAGAAGAAGAGTGCCCTTTTCAATAAAGCAGAGTGTGTTTCTTGTAAGGCGAGCTAGCGTTTGTTTCCCAGTCCTAAATGGAGTTGAATCACATGCAGTTTCGGTCCTATGAGCAAGAGTTGTTTTCTGGTAAGAAGAGTCAATATTGCGCTGCCATTGCCATACACAGGACAAATAGTATTGGAGTCTCTTCCCAGCAAGTACAGTGTATTGGACTGAAGAGGATCTACTGTTCTTGTCAGGTTCCTAAGCAGAATTGAACTAGATATGGCCGTGTGTGTAGGAAGCACAGTTCTTTTGTTCTGAGCAAGTTCACTGTTCGGACCTCTTAGGAAACACAATAGAGTAGAAGAGTGCTTTTTTCTCTAACTCAGAGTGTGTTTCTTGTAAGGCGAGTTAGTGTTTGTTTCACAGTCCTAAATGGAGTTGAATCACATGCACTTTCTGGTCCTACGAGCAAGAGTTGTGTTCTGGTAAGAAGAGTAACTATTGTGCTCCCATTGTCATACACAGGGCAAATAGCACACGCGTCTGTTCCCAGCATGTACAGTGTATTGGACTGAAGAGGATCTGCTGTTCTTGTCAGGTTCCTAAGCAGAGTTGAATTAGATATGGCAGTGTTTGTAGGAAGCACAGTTCTTTTGTTCTGAGCAAGCTCACTGTTCTGGCCCTATAGGAAACACAGAAGAGTAGAAGAGTGCTCTTTTCTCAAAAGCAGAGTGTATTTCTTGTAAGGCGAGCTAGCGTTTGTTTCGAGTGCTATATGGAGTTGAATCACATGCAGTTTCTGGTCCTACGAGCAAGAGTTGTTTTTTGGTAAGGAAAGTCACTATTGTGCTCCCATTGCCATAAACAGTGCAAATAGCACTCGCGTCTGTTCCCAGCAAGTACAGTGTATCGGACTGAAGAGGAGCTACTGTTTCTGTCAGTATCCTAAGCAGAGTTGAATGAGATATGTCCCGCGTGTGTAGGAAGCACAGTTCTTTTGTTCTGAGCAAGCTCACTGTTTGGACCCCACAGGAAACACAGTAGAGTAGAAGAGTGCTCTTTTCTCTAAAGCAGAGTGTATTTCTTGTAAGGCGAGCTAGCGTTTGTTTCCCAGTCCTAAATGGAGTTGAATCACATGCAGTTTCTGGTCCTACAAGCAAGAGTTGTTTTCTGGTAAGAAGAGTCACTCTTGCGCTGCCATTGCCATACACAGGACAAATAGCACTGGCGTCTCTTTCCAGCAAGTACAGTGCATTGGATGGAAGAGGATCTACTGTTCTTGTCAGGTTCGTAATCAGACTTGAACTAGATATGGCCATGTTTGTAGGAAGCACAGTTTTTTTGTTCTGAGCAAGCTCACTGTTTGGACCCCATAGGGAACACAGTAGAGTAGAAGAGTGCTCTTTTCTCTAAAGCAGAGTGTGTTTATTGTAAGGCGAGCTAGCGTTTGTTTCCCAGTCCTAAATGGAGTTGAATCCCATGCAGTTTCTCGTCCTACGAGCAAGAGTTGTTTTCTGGTAAGAAGAGTCACTATTGCGCTGCCATTGCCATACACAGGACAAATTCCACTGGCGTCTGTTCCCAGCAAGTACAGTGTATTGGACAGAAGAGGATCTACTGTTCTTGTCAGGTTCCTAAGCATAATTGAACTAGATATGGACTTGTGTATAGGAAGCACAGTTCTTTTGTTCTGAGCAAACTCACTGTTCGGACCCCATAGGAAACACAGTAGAGTTGAATTTTGCTCTTTTCTTAAAAGCAGAGTGTGTTTATTGTAAGGCGAGCTAGCGTTTGTATCCCAGTCCTAAATTGAGTTGAATCACATGCAGTTTCTGGTCCTACGAGCAAGAGTTGTTTTCTGCTAAGGAAAGACTCTATTGCGCTCCCATTGCCATACACAGGGCAAATAGCACTCGTTTCTGATCCCAGGAAGTACAGCATATCGGACTGAAGAGGAGCTACTGTTCTTGTCAGTTTCCTAAGCAGAGTTGAATTAGATATGGCCCATGTTTAGGAAGCACAGTTCTTTTGTTCTGAGGAAGCTCACTGTTCTGTCCCTATAGGAAACACAGTAGAGTAGAAGAGTGCTCTTTTCAATAAAGCAGAGTGTGTTTCTTGTAAGGCGAGCTAGCGTTTGTTTCCCAGTCCTAAATGGAGTTGAATCACATGCAGTTTCTGGTCATATGAGCAAGAGTTGTTTTCTGGTAAGAAGAGACAATATTGCGCTGCCATTGCCATACACAGGACAAATAGTACTGGAGTCTCTTCCCAGCAAGTACAGTGTATTGGACTGAAGAGGATCTACTGTTCTTGTCAGGTTCCTAAGCAGAATTGAACTAGATATGGCTGTGTGTGTAGGAAGCACAGTTCTTTTGTTCTGAGCAAGTTCACTGTTCGAACCTCTTAGGAAACACAATAGAGTAGAAGAGTGCTTTTTTCTCTAACTCAGAGTGTGTTTCTTGTAAGGCGAGTTAGTGTTTGTTTCACAGTCCTAAATGGAGTTGAATCACATGCACTTTCAGTTCCTACGAGCAAGAGTTGTGATCTGGTAAGAAGAGTAACTATTGTGCTCCCATTGTCATACACAGGGCAAATAGCACACGCGTCTGTTCCCAGCATGTACAGTGTATTGGACTGAAGAGGAGCTACGGTTCTTGTCAGGTTCCTAAGCAGAGTTGAATTAGATATGGCAGTGTGTGTAGGAAGCACAGTTCTTTTGTTCTGAGCAAGCTCACTGTTCTGGCCCTATAGGAAACACAGTAGAGTAGAAGAGTGCTCTTTTCTCAAAATCAGAGGGTATTTCTTGTAAGGCGAGCTAGCGTTTGTTTCGAGTTCTATATGGAGTTGAATCACATGCAGTTTCTGGTCCTACGAGCAAGAGTTGTTTTTTGGTAAGGAAAGTCACTATTGCGCTCCCATTGCCATAAACAGTGCAAATAGCACTCGCGTCTGTTCCCAGCAAGTACAGTGTATCGGACTGAAGAGGAGCTACTGTTTCTGTCAGTTTCCTAAGCAGAGTTGAACGAGATATGTCCCGCGTGTGTAGGAAGCACAGTTCTTTTGTTCTGAGCAAGCTCACTGTTTGGACCCCATAGGAAACACAGTAGAGTAGAAGAGTGCTCTTTTCTCTAAAGCAGAGTGTGTTTATTGTAAGGCGAGCTAGCGTTTGTTTCCCAGTCCTAAATGGAGTTGAATCCCATGCAGTTTCTGGTCCTACGAGCAAGAGTTGTTTTCTGGTAAGAAGAGTCACTATTGCGCTGCCATTGCCATACACAGGACAAATTCCACTGGCGTCTGTTCCCAGCAAGTACAGTGTATTGGACTGAAGAGGATCTACTGTTCTTGTCAGGTTCCTAAGCATAATTGAACTAGATATGGCCTTGTGTGTAGGAAACACAGTTCTTTTGTTCTGAGCAAGCTCACTGTTCGGACCCCATAGGAAACACAGTAGAGTTGAATTTTGCTCTTTTCTCAAAAGCAGAGTGTGTTTATTGTAAGGCGAGCTAGCATTTGTTTCCCAGTCCTAAATGGAGTTGAATCCCATGCAGTTTCTGGTCCTATGAGCAAGAGTTGTTTTCTGGTAAGGAAAGTAACTATTGAGCTCCCATTGCCATACACAGTGCAAATAGCACTGGCGTCTGTTCCGAGCAAGTACAGTGTATTGGACTGAAGAGGATCTACTGTTCTTGTCAGGTTCCTAAGCAGAATTGACCTAGGTATGTTGGTGTGTGTAGGAAGCACGGTTTTTTTGTTCTGAGCAAGCTCACTGTTCGGACCTCATAGGAAACACAGTAGAGTAGAAGAGTGCTCTTTTCTCAAAAGCAGAGTGTGTTTCTTGGAAGGCAAGCTAGTGTTTGTTTCCCAGTACTAAATGGAGTTGAGTCACATGCAGTTTTTGGTCCTACGAACAAGAGTTGTTTTCTGGTAAGAAGAGTCACTATTGCGCTCCAAAAGCCATACACAGTGCAAATAGTACTCGCGTCTGTTCCCTTCAAGTACAGTGTATCGGACTGAAGAGGAGCTACTGTTCTTGTCAGTTTCCTCAGCAGAGTTGAACTAGATATGGCCGTGTGTGTAGGAAGCACAGTTCTTTTGTTCTGAGCAAGCTCACTGTTCTGGCCCTATAGGAAACACAGTAGAGTAGAAGAGTGCTCTTTTCTCAAAAGCAGATTGTGTTTCTTGTAAGGCGAGCTGGCGTTTGTTTCCCAGTCCTAAATGGAGTTGAATCACATGCAGTTTCTGGTCCTACGACCAAGAGTTGTTTTCTGGTAAGGAAAGTCACTATTGTGCTCCCATTGCCATACACAGTGCAAATAGCACTCACGTCTGTTCCCAGCAAGTACAGTGTATCGGACTGAAGAGGAGCTACTGTTCTTGTCAGTTTCCTAAGCAGAGTTGAACGAGATATGTCCCGCGTGTGTAGGAATCACAGTTCTTTTGTTCTGAGCAAGCTCACTGTTTGGACCCCATAGGAAACACAGTAGAGTAGAAGAGTGCTCTTTTCTCAAAAGCAGAGTGTGTTTCTTGTAGGGCGAGCTAGCGTTTGTTTCCCAGTCCTAAATGGAGTTGAATCACATGTAGTTTCTGGTCCACGAGCAAGAGTTGTTTTCTGGTAAGAAGAGTCACTATTGCGCTGCCATTGCCATACACAGGACAAATAGCACTGGCGTCTGTTCCCAGCAAGTACAGTGTATTGGAGTGAAGAGGATCTACTGTTCTTGTCAGGTTCCTAAGCAGACTTGAACTAGATATGGCCGTGTGTGTAGGAAGCACAGTTTTTTTGTTCTGAGCAAGCTCACTTTTCGGAACACATAGGAAACACAGTAGAGTAGAAGAGTGCTTTTTTCTCAAAAGCAGAGTGTGTTTCTTAAAAGTCGAGTTAGCGTTTGTTTCCCAGTCCTAAATGGAGTTGAGTCACATGCAGTTTTTTGTCCTATGAGCAAGAGTTGTTTTCTGGTAAGACAAGTCATTATTGGGCTCCAATTTCCGTACACAGTGCAAATAGCACTCGCGTCTGTTCCCCGCAAGTACATTGTATTGGACTGAATAGGAGCTACTGTTCTTGTCAGTTTAATAAGCAGAGTTGAACTAGATATGATCCGTGTGTGTAGGAAGCACAGTTCTTTGGTTCTGAGCAAGCTCACTGTTTGGACCCCAAAGGAAACACAGTAGAGTAGAAGAGTGCTCATTTCTCAAAAGCAGAGTGTGTTTCATGTAAGGCGAGCTAGCATTTGTTTCTCAGTCCTAAATGGAATTGAATCACATGCAGTTTCTGGTCCTACGAGCAAGAGTTGTTTTCTGGTAAGGAAAGTCACTATTGCGTTCCCATTTCATACACAGTGCAAATAGCACTCGCGTCTGTTCCCAGCAAGTACAGTGTATCGGACTGAAGAGGAGCTACTGTTCTTGTCAGTTTCCTAAGCAGAGTTGAACTAGATATGGCCCGTGTGTGTAGGAAGCACAGTTCTTTTGTTCTGAGCAAGCTCACTGTTCGTACCCCATAGGAAACACAGTAGAGTAGAAGAGTGCTCTTTTCTCAAAAGCAGAGTGTGTTTCATGGAAGGCAAGCTAGCATTTGTTTCTCAGTCCTAAATGGAGTTTAATCATATGCAGTTTCTGGTCCTACGAGCAAGAGTTGTTTTCTGGTAAGGAAAGTCACTATTGTGCTCCCATTGCCATCCACAGTGCAAATAGCACTGGCGTCTGTTCCCAGCAAGTACAGTGTATCGGACGGAAGAGGAGCTACTGTTCTTGTCAATTTCCTAAGCAGAGTTGAACTAGATATGGGCCGTGTGTGTAGGAAGCACAGTTTTTTGTTTCTGAGCAAGCTCACTGTTCTGGCACTATAGGAAACACAGTAGAGTAGAAGAGTGCTCTTTTCTCTAAAGCAGAGTGTGTTTCTTGAAAGGCGAGCTATCGTTTGTTTCCCAGTCCTAAATGGAGTTGAATCCCATGCAGTTTGTGGTCCTACGAGCAAGAGTTGTTTTATGGTAAGAAGAGTCACTATTGTGCTCCAATTGCCATATACAGGACAAAGAGCACTGGCGTCTGTTCCCAGCAAGTACAGTGTATTGGACTGAAGAGGATCTACTGTTCTTTCAGGTTCCTAAGCAGAATTGAACTAGATATGGCCGTGTGTGTAGGAAGCACAGTTCTTTTGTTCTGAGCAAACTCACTGTTCGGACCCCAAAGGAAACACAGTAGAGTAGAAGAGTGCTTTTTTCTCAAAAGCAGAGTGTGTTTCTTTTAAGGCGAGCTAGCGTTTGTTTCCCATTCCTAAATGGAGTGGAATCACATGCAGTTTGTGTTCCTACCAGCAAGAGTTGTTTTCTGGTAAGGAAAGTCACTATTGTGCTCCCATTGCCATACACAGTGCAAATAGCCCTCCCATCTGTTCCCAGCAAGTACAGTGTATTGGAAAGAAGAGGAGCTACTGTTCTTCTCATTTTCTTAAGCAGAGTTGAACTACATATGGCCCGTGTGTGTAGGAAGCACAGTTCTTTTTTTCTGAGCAAGCTCACTGTTCGGGCCATATAGGAAACACAGTAGAGCAGAAGAGTGCTCTTTTCTAAAAAGCAGAGTGTGTTTCTTGTAAAGCGAGCTAGAGTTTGTTTCCCAGTCCTAAATGGAGTTGAATCACATGCAGTTTCTGGTCCACGAGCAAGACTTGTTTTCTGGTCAGAAGAGTCACTATTGCGCTGCCATTGCCATACACAGGATAAATAGCATTGGCGTCTGTTCCCAGCAAGTACACTGTATTGGACTGAAGAGGATCTACTGTTCTTGTTAGGTTCCTAAGCAGACTTGAACTAGATAAGGCCGTGTGTGGAGGAAGCACAGATTTTTTGTTCTGAGCAAGCTCACTTTTCGGAACACATAGGAAACACAATAGAGTTGAAGAGTGCTCTTTTCTCAAAAGCAGAGTGTGTTTCTTGGACGTCGAGCTAGTATTTGTTTCCCAGTCCTAAATGGAGTTGAGTCACATGCAGTTTTTTGTCCTACGAGCAAGAGTTGTTTTCTGGTAAGACAAGTCACTATTGGGATCCAATTGCCATACACAGTGCAAATAGCACTCGCGTCTGTTCCCTGCAAGTACAGTGTATTGGACTGAAGAGGATCTACTGTTCTTGTCAGTTTCCTAAGCAGAGTTGAACTAGATATGGTGCGTGTGTGTAGGAAGCACAGTTCTTTTGTTCTGAGCAAGCTCACTGTTCAGACCCCATAGGAAGCACAGTAGAGTAGAAGAGTGCTCTTTTCTCAAAAGCGGAGTGTGTTTCATGTAAGGCGAGCTAGCATTTGTTTCCCAGTCCTAAATGGAGTTGAATCACATACAGTTTCTGGTCCTACGAGCAAGAGTTGTTTTCTGGTAAGAAAAGTCACTATTGCGCTCCCATTGCCATACACAGTGCAAATAGCACTCGTGTCTGTTCCTAGCAAGTACATTGTATCGGACTGAAGAGGAGCTACTGTTCTTGTCAGTTTCCAAAGCAGAGTTGAACTAGATATGGCCCGTGTGTGTAGGAAGCACAGTTCTTTTGTTCTGAGCAAGCTCACTGTTCTGGCCCTATAGGAAACACAGTATAGTAGAAGAGTGCTCTTTTCTCAAAAGCAGAGTGTGTTTCTTGTAAGGCGAGCTAGCATTTGTTTCCCAGTCCTAAATGGAGTTGAATCACATGCAGTTTCTAGTCTTACAAGGAAGAGTTGTTTTATGTTAAGAAGAGTTACTTTTGCGCTGCCATTGCCATACACAGGACAAATTGCACTGGCGTCTGTTCCCAGCAAGTACAGTGTATTGCACTGAAGAGGATCTACTTTTCTTGTCAGGTTCCTAAGCTAAATTGAACTACATATGGCCGTGTGTGTAGGAAGCACAGTTCTTTTTTTCTGAGCAAGTTCAGTGTTCGGACTCCAAAGGAAACACAGTAGAGTAGAAGAGTGCTCTTTTCTCAAAAGCAGAGTGTGTTTCTTAAAAGTCGAGTTAGCTTTTGTTTCCCAGTCCTAAATGGAGTTGAGTCACATGCAGTTTTTTGTCCTACGAGCAAGAGTTGTTTTCTGGTAAGACAAGTCATTATTGGGCTCCAATTGCCATACACAGTGCAAATAGCACTCGCGTCTGTTCCCCGCAAGTACATTGTATTGGACTGAATAGGATCTACTGTTCTTGTCAGTTTACTAAGCAGAGTTGAACTAGATATGGTCCGTGTGTGTAGGAAGCACAGTTCTTTTGTTCAGAGCAAGCTCACTGTTTGGACCCCATAGGAAACACAGTAGAGTAGAAGAGTGCTCTTTTCTCTAAAGCAGAGTGTGTTTCTTGTAAGGCGAGCTAGCGTTTGTTTTCCAGTCCTAAATGGAGTTGAATCACATGCAGTTTCTAGTCCTATGAGCAAGAGTTGTTTTCTGGCAAGGAAAGACACTATTGTGCTCCCATTGCCATACACAGTGCAAATAGCACTCGCGTCTGTTCCCCGCAAGTAAAGTGTATTGGACTGAAGAGGAGCTACTGTTCTTGTCAGTTTCCTAAGCAGAGTTGAACTAGATATGGCCCGTGTGTGTAGGAAGCACAGTTCTTTTGTTCTGAGCAAGCTCACTGTTCGGACCCCATAGGAAACACAGTAGAGTACAAGAGTGCTCTTTTCTCAAAAGCAGAGTGTGTTTCTTGTAAGGCGAGCTAGCATTTGTTTCCAAGTCCTAAATTGAGTTGAATCACATGCAGTTTCTGGTCCTACGAACAAGAGTTGTTTTCTGGTAAGACAAGTCACTATTGGGCTCCAATTGCCATACACAGTGCAAATAGCACTCGCGTCTGTTCCCTGCAAGTACAGTGTATTGGACTGAAGAGGATCTACTGTTCTTGTCAGTTTCCTAAGCAGAGTTGAACTAGATATGGCCCGTGTGTGTAGGAAGCACAGTTCTTTTGTTCTGAGCAAGCTCACTGTTCAGAACCCAAAGGAAGCACAGTAGAGTAGAAGAGTGCTCTTTTCTCAAAAGCAGAGTGTGTTTCATGTAAGGCGAGCTAGCATTTGTTTCCCAGTCCTAAATGGAGTTGAATCACATGCAGTTTCTGGTCCTACGAGCAAGAGTTGTTTTATGGTAAGAAGAGTCACTTTGCGATGCCATTGCCATACACAGGACAAATAGCACTGGCGTCTGTTCCCAGCAAGTACAGTGTATTGGACTGAAGAGGAGCTACTGTTCTTCTGAGTTTCCTAAGCAGAGTTGAACTAGACATGGCCCTTGTGTGTAGGAAGCACAGTTCTTTTTTTCTGAGCAAGCTCACTGTTCTGGCCCTATAGGAAACACAGTAGAGTAGAAGAGTGCTCTTTTCTCAAAAGCAGAGTGTTTTTCTTGTAAAGCGAGCTAGAGTTTGTTTCCCAGGCCTAAATGGAGTTGAATCACATGCAGTTTCTGGTACTACGAGCAAGAGTTGTTTTCTGGTAAGAAGAGTCACTATTGCGCTGCCATTGCCATACACAGGACAAATAGCACTGGAGTCTGTTCGCAGCAACTACAGTGTATTGGACTGAAGAGGATCTACTGTTCTTGTCAGGTTCCTAAGCAGACTTGAACTAGATATGGCCGTGTGTGTAGGAAGCACAATTTTTTTGTTCTCAGCAAGCTCACTGTTCGGAAAACATAGGAAACACAGTAGAGTAGAAGAGTGCTCTTTTCTCAAAAGCAGAGTGTGTTTCATGTAAGGCGAGCTAGCATTTGTTTCCCAGTCCTAAATGGAGTTGAATCACATGCAGTTTCTGGTCCTACGAGCAAGAGTTGTTTTCTGGTAAGGAAAGTCACTATTGCGCTCCCATTGCCATACACAGTGCAAATAGCACTCGCGTCTGTTCCCAGCAAGTACAGTGTATCGGACTGAAGAGGAGCTACTGTTCTTGTCAGTTTCCTAAGCAGAGTTGAACTAGATATGGCCCGTGTGTGTAGGAAGCACAGTTCTTTTGTTCTGAGCAAGCTCACTGTTCTGGCCCTATAGGAAACACAGTAGAGTAGAAGAGTGCTCTTTTCTCAAAAGCAGAGTGTGTTTCTTGTAAGGCGAGCTATCGTTTGTTTCCCAGTCCTAAATGGAGTTGAATCACATGCAGTTTCTGGTCCTACGAGCAGGAGTTGTTTTATGGTAAGAAGAGTCACTATTGTGCTCCAATTGCCATATACAGGACAAAGAGCACTGGCGTCTGTTCCCAGCAAGTACAGTGTATTGGACTGAAGAGGATCTACTGTTCTTTCAGGTTCCTAAGCAGAATTGAACTAGATATGGCCGTGTGTGTAGGAAGCACAGTTCTTTTGTTCTGAGCAAGCTCACTGTTCGGACCCTATAGGAAACACAGTAGAGTAGAAGAGTGCGCTTTTCTCAAAAGCAGAGTGTGTTTCTTGTAAGGCGAGCTAGCGTTTGTTTTCCAGTCCTAAATGGAGTTGAATCACATGCAGTTTCTAGTCCTATGAGCAAGAGTTGTTTTCTGGCAAGGAAAGACACTATTGTGCTCCCATTGCCATACACAGTGCAAATAGCACTCGCGTCTGTTCCCCGCAAGTAAAGTGTATTGGACTGAAGAGGAGCTACTGTTCTTGTCAGTTTCCTAAGCAGAGTTGAACTAGATATGGCCCGTGTGTGTAGGAAGCACAGTTCTTTTGTTCTGAGCAAGCTCACTGTTCGGACCCCATAGGAAACACAGTAGAGTAGAAGAGTGCTCTTTTCTCAAAAGCAGAGTGTGTTTCTTGTAAGGCGAGCTAGCATTTGTTTCCAAGTCCTAAATTGAGTTGAATCACATGCAGTTTCTGGTCCTACGAACAAGAGTTGTTTTCTGGTAAGACAAGTCACTATTGGGCTCCAATTGCCATACACAGTGCAAATAGCACTCGCGTCTGTTCCCTGCAAGTACAGTGTATTGGACTGAAGAGGATCTACTGTTCTTGTCAGTTTCCTAAGCAGAGTTGAACTAGATATGGCCCGTGTGTGTAGGAAGCACAGTTCTTTTGTTCTGAGCAAGCTCACTGTTCAGAACCCAAAGGAAGCACAGTAGAGTAGAAGAGTGCTCTTTTCTCAAAAGCAGAGTGTGTTTCATGTAAGGCGAGCTAGCATTTGTTTTCCAGTCCTAAATGGAGTTGAATCACATGCAGTTTCTGGTCCTACGAGCAAGAGTTGTTTTCTGGTAAGGAAAGTCACTATTGTGCTCCCATTGCCATACACAGTGCAAATAGCACTCGCGTCTGTTCCCAGCAAGTACATTGTATCAGACTGAAGAGGAGCTACTGTTCTTGTCAGTTTCCTAAGCAGAGTGTACCTAGTTATGGCCCATGTGTAGGAAGCACAGCTCTTTTGTTCTGAGCAAGCTCACTGTTCTGGCCCTATAGGAAACACAGTAGAGTAGAAGAGTGCTCTTTTCTCTAAAGCAGAGTGTGTTTCTTGTAAGGCGAGCTAGCGTTTGTTTCCAAGTCCTAAATGGAGTTTAATCACATGCAGTTTCTGGTCCTACGAGCAAGAGTTGTTTTATGGTAAGAAGAGTCACTTTGCGATGCCATTGCCATACACAGGACAAATAGCACTGGCGTCTGTTCCCAGCAAGTACAGTGTATTGGACTGAAGAGGAGCTACTGTTCTTCTGAGTTTCCTAAGCAGAGTTGAACTAGACATGGCCCTTGTGTGTAGGAAGCACAGTTCTTTTTTTCTGAGCAAGCTCACTGTTCTGGCCCTATAGGAAACACAGTAGAGTAGAAGAGTGCTCTTTTCTCAAAAGCAGAGTGTTTTTCTTGTAAAGCGAGCTAGAGTTTGTTTCCCAGGCCTAAATGGAGTTGAATCACATGCAGTTTCTGGTACTACGAGCAAGAGTTGTTTTCTGGTAAGAAGAGTCACTATTGCGCTGCCATTGCCATACACAGGACAAATAGCACTGGAGTCTGTTCGCAGCAAGTACAGTGTATTGGACTGAAGAGGATCTACTGTTCTTGTCAGGTTCCTAAGCAGACTTGAACTAGATATGGCCGTGTGTGTAGGAAGCACAGTTTTTTTGTTCTCAGCAAGCTCACTGTTCGGAAAACATAGGAAACACAGTAGAGTAGAAGAGTGCTCTTTTCTCAAAAGCAGAGTGTGTTTCATGTAAGGCGAGCTAGCATTTGTTTCCCAGTCCTAAATGGAGTTGAATCACATGCAGTTTCTGGTCCTACGAGCAAGAGTTGTTTTCTGGTAAGGAAAGTCACTATTGCGCTCCCATTGCCATACACAGTGCAAATAGCACTCACGTCTGTTCCCAGCAAGTACAGTGTATCGGACTGAAGAGGAGCTACTGTTCTTGTCAGTTTCCTAAGCAGAGTTGAACTAGATATGGCCCGTGTGTGTAGGAAGCACAGTTCTTTTGTTCTGAGCAAGCTCACTGTTCTGGCCCTATAGGAAACACAGTAGAGTAGAAGAGTGCTCTTTTCTCTAAAGCAGAGTGTGTTTCTTGTAAGGCGAGCTATCGTTTGTTTCCCAGTCCTAAATGGAGTTGAATCACATGCAGTTTCTGGTCCTACGAGCAGGAGTTGTTTTATGGTAAGAAGAGTCACTATTGTGCTCCAATTGCCATATACAGGACAAAGAGCACTGGCGTCTGTTCCCAGCAAGTACAGTGTATTGGACTGAAGAGGATCTACTGTTCTTTCAGGTTCCTAAGCAGAATTGAACTAGATATGGCCGTGTGTGTAGGAAGCACAGTTCTTTTGTTCTGAGCAAGCTCACTGTTCGGACCCTATATGAAACACAATAGAGTAGAAGAGTGCGCTTTTCTCAAAAGCAGAGTGTGTTTCTTGTAAGGCGAGCTAGCGTTTGTTTTCCAGTCCTAAATGGAGTTGAATCACATGCAGTTTCTAGTCCTATGAGCAAGAGTTGTTTTCTGGCAAGGAAAGACACTATTGTGCTCCCATTGCCATACACAGTGCAAATAGCACTCGCGTCTGTTCCCCGCAAGTAAAGTGTATTGGACTGAAGAGGAGCTACTGTTCTTGTCAGTTTCCTAAGTAGAGTTGAACTAGATATGGCCCGTGTGTGTAGGAAGCACAGTTCTTTTGTTCTGAGCAAGCTCACTGTTCGGACCCCATAGGAAACACAGTAGAGTAGAAGAGTGCTCTTTTCTCAAAAGCAGAGTGTGTTTCTTGTAAGGCGAGCTAGCATTTGTTTCCAAGTCCTAAATTGAGTTGAATCACATGCAGTTTCTGGTCCTACGAACAAGAGTTGTTTTCTGGTAAGGAAAGTCACTAATGCGCTCCCATTGCATACACAGTGCAAATAGCACTCGCGTCTGTTCCCCGCAAGTGCAGTGTATGGGACTGAAAAGGAGCTACTGTTCTTGTCAGTTTCCTAAGCAGAGTTGAAGTAGATATGGCCCGTTTGGGTAGGAAGCACAGTTCTTATGTTTTGAACAAGTCACTGTTCTGGCCCTATAGGAAACACAGTAGAGTAGAAGAGTGCTCTTTTCTCAAAAGCAGAGTGTGTTTCTTGTAAGGCGAGCTAGCGTTTGTTTCCTAGTCCTAAATGGAGTTGAATCACATGCAGTTTCAGGTCCTACGATCAAGAGTTCTTTTCTGGTAAGGAAAGTCGCATTGCGCTCCCATTGCCATACACAGTGCAAATAGCACTCGCGTCTGTTCCCAGCAAGTACAGTGTATTGGACTGGATAGGTGCTACTGTTCTTGTCAGTTTCCTAAGCAGAGTTGAACTAGATATGATCCGTGTTTGTAGGAAGCACAGTTCTTTTGTTCTTTGCAAGCACACCTTATGCACCCCATAGGAAACACAGTAGACTAGAAGAGTGCTCTTTTCTCTAAAGCAGAGTGTATTTCTTGTAAGGCGTGCTAGCGTTTGTTTCGCAGTCCTAAATGTAGTTGAATACCATGCAGTTTCTGGTACTACGAGCAAGAGTTGTTTTATGGTAAGAAGAGTCACTATTGCACTGCCATTGCCATACACAGGACAAATAGCACTGACATGTGTTCGCAGCAAGTACAGTGTATTGGGCTGAAGAGGATCTACTGTTCTTGTCAGGTTCCTAAGCAGACTTGAACTAGATATGGCCGTGTGTGTAGGAAGCACAGTTTTTTTTTTTCTGAGCAAGCTCACTGTTCGGACCGCATAGGAAACACAGTAGAGTAGAAGAGTGCTTTTTTCTCAAAAGCAGAGTGTGTTTCTTTTAAGGCGAGCTAGCGTTTGTTTTTCATTCCTAAATGGAGTGGAATCACATGCAGTTTGTGTTCCTACGAGCAAGAGTTGTTTTCTGGTAAGGAAAGTCACTATTGAGCTTCCATTGCCATACACAGAGCAAATAGCCCTCCCATCTGTTCCCAGCAAGTACAGTGTATTGGACTGAAGAGGCGCTACTGTTCTTCTCAGATTCCTAAGCAGAGTTGAACTAGATATGGCCCATGTGTGTAGGAAGCACAGTTCTTTTTTTCTGAGCAAGCTCACTGTTCTGGCCCTTGGGAAACACAGTAGAGTAGAAGAGTGCTCTTTTCTCAAAAGCAGAGTGTGTTTCTTGTAAAGCGAGCTAGAGTTTGTTTCCCAGTCCTAAATGGAGTGGAGTCAAATGCAGTTTTTCGTCCTACGATCAAGAGTTGTTTTCTGGTAAGACGAGTCACTATTGTGTTCCAATTGCCATACACAGTGCAAATAGCACTCGCGTCTGTTCCCAGCAAGTACAGTGTATTGGACTGAATAGGAGCTACTGTTCTTGTCAGTTTCCTAAGAAGAGTTGAACGAGATATGGCCCGTGTGTGTAGGAAGCACAGTTCTTTTGTTCTGAGCAAGCTCACTGTTTGTACCCCATAGGAAACACGGTAGAGTAGAAGAGTGCTCTTTTCTCTAAAGCAGAGTGTTTTTCTTGTAAGGTGAGCTCGCGTTTGTTTCCCAGTCCTAAATGGAGTGGAGTCACATGCAGTTTTTGGTCCTACGAGCAAGAGTTGTTTTCTGGTAAGAAGAGTCACTATTGCGCTCCAAATGCCATACACAGTGCAAATAGTACTCGCGTCTGTTCCCTTCAAGTACAGTGTATTGGACTGATTAGGAGCTGCTGTTCTTGTCAGTTTCCTCAGCAGAGTTGAACTAGATATGGCCGTGTGTGTAGGAAGCACAGTTCTTTTGTTCTGAGCAAGCTCACTGTTCTGGCCCTGTAGGAAACACAGTAGAGTAGAAGAGTGCTCTTTTCTCAAAAGCAGATTGTGTTTCTTGTAAGGCGAGCTAGCGTTTGTTTCCCAGTCCTAAATGGAGTTGAATCACATGCAGTTTCTGGTCCTACGACCAAGAGTTATTTTCTGGTAAGGAAAGTCACTATTGCGCTCCCATTGCCATACACAGTGCAAATAGCACTCACGTCTGTTCCCAGCAAGTACAGTGTATCGGACTGAAGAGGAGCTACTGTTCTTGTCAGTTTCCTAAGCAGAGTTGATCGAGATATGTCCTGCGTGTGTAGGAAGCACATTTCTTTTGTTCTGAGCAAGCTCACTCTTTGGACCCCATAGGAAACACAGTAGAGTAGAAGAGTGCTCTTTTCTCAAAAGCAGAATGTGTTTCTTGTAAGGGGAGCTAGCGTTTGTTTCCCAGTCCTAAATGGAGATGAATCACATGCAGTTTCTTGTCCTACAAGCAAGAGCTGTTTTCTGGTAAGAAGAGTCACTATTGCGCTGCCATTGCCATACACAGGACAAATAGCACTGGCGTCTTTTCCCAGCAAGTACAGTGTATTGGACTGAAGAGGATCTACTGTTCTTGTCAGGTTACTAATCAGACTTGAACTAGATATGGCCGTGTGTGTAGGAAGCACAGTTTTTTTGTTCTGAGCAAGCTCACTGTTCGGAACCCATAGGAAACACAGTAGAGTAGAAGAGTGCTCTTTCTCAAAAGCAGAGTGTGTTTCTTGGAAGGCGAGCTAGCGTTTGTTTCCCAGTCGTAAATGGAGTTGAGTCACATGCAATTTTTTGTCCTACGAGCAAGAGTTGTTTTCTGGTAAGACGAGTCACTATTGTGCTCCAATAGCCATACACAGTGCAAATAGCAGTCCTGTCTGTTCCCAGGAAGTACAGTGTATCGGACTGAAGAGGAGCTACTGTTCTTGTCAGTTTCCTAAGCAGAGTTGAACTAGATATGGCCCGAGTGTAGGAAGCACAGTTCTTTTGTTCTGAGCAAGCTCACTGTTCTGGCCCTATAGGAAACACAGTAGAGTAGAAGAGTGCTCTTTTCTCTAAAGCAGAGTGTGTTTCTTGTAAGGCAAGCTAGTGTTTGTTTCCCAGTCCTAAATGGAGTTGTATCACATGCAGTTTCTGGTCCACGAGCAAGAGTTGTTTTCTGGTAAGAAGAGTCACTATTGCGCTACCATTGCCATACACAGGACAAATTGCACTGGTGTCTGTTCCCTGCAGTACAGTGTATTGGACTGAAGAGGATCTACTGTTCTTGTTAGGTTCCTAAGCAGAATTGACCTAGGTATGGTGGTGTGTGTAGGAAGCACGGTTTTTTTGTTCTGAGCAAGCTCACTGTTCGGACCTCATAGGAAACACAGTAGAATAGAAGAGTGCTCTTTTCTCAAAAGCAGGGTGTGTTTCTTGGAAGGCGAGCTAGTGTTTGTTTCCCAGTACTTAATGGAGTTGAGTCACATGCAGTTTTTTGTCCTACGATCAAGAGATGTTTTCTGGTAAGACGAGTCACTATTGTGTTCCAATTGCCATACACAGTACAAATAGCACTCGCGTCTGTTCCCAGCAAGTACAGTGTATTGGACTGAATAGCAGCTACTGTTCTTGTCAGTTTTCTAAGAAGAGTTGAACGAGATATGGCCCGTGTGTGTAGGAAGCACAGTTCTTTTGTTCTGAGCAAGCTCACTGTTTGTACCCCTTAGGAAACACAGTAGAGTAGAAGAGTGCTCTTTTCTCTAAAGCAGAGTGTTTTTCTTGTAAGGTGAGCTCGCGTTTGTTTCCCAGTCCTAAATGGAGTGGAGTCACATGCAGTTTTTGGTCCTACGAGCAAGAGTTGTTTTCTGGTAAGAAGAGTCACTATTGCGCTCCAAATGCCATACACAGTGCAAATAGTACTCGCGTCTGTTCCCTTCAAGTACAGTGTATTGGACTGATTAGGAGCTGCTGTTCTTGTCAGTTTCCTCAGCAGAGTTGAACTAGATATGGCCGTGTGTGTAGGAAGCACAGTTCTTTTGTTCTGAGCAAGCTCACTGTTCTGGCCCTATAGGAAACACAGTAGAGTAGAAGAGTGCTCTTTTCTCAAAAGCAGATTGTGTTTCTTGTAAGGCGAGCTAGCGTTTGTTTCCCAGTCCTAAATAGAGTTGAATCACATGCAGTTTTTGGTCCTACGACCAAGAGTTATTTTCTGGTAAGGAAAGTCACTATTGCGCTGCCATTGCCATACACAGTGCAAATAGCACTCACGTCTGTTCCCAGCAAGTACAGTGTATCGGACTGAAGAGGAGCTACTGTTCTTGTCAGTTTCCTAAGCAGAGTTGATCGAGATATGTCCCGCGTGTGTAGGAAGCACATTTCTTTTGTTCTGAGCAAGCTCACTCTTTGGACCCCATAGGAAACACAGTAGAGTAGAAGAGTGCTCTTTTCTCAAAAGCAGAATGTGTTTCTTGTAAGGGGAGCTAGCGTTTGTTTCCCAGTCCTAAATGGAGTTGAATCACATGCAGTTTCTGGTCCTACAAGCAAGAGCTGTTTTCTGGTAAGAAGAGTCACTATTGCGCTGCCATTGCCATACACAGGACAAATAGCACTGGCATCTTTTCCCAGCAAGTACAGTGTATTGGACTGAAGAGGATCTACTGTTCTTGTCAGGTTACTAATCAGACTTGAACTAGATATGGCCGTGTGTGTAGGAAGCACAGTTTTTTTGTTCTGAGCAAGCTCACTGTTTGTACCCCATAGGAAACACAGTAGAGTAGAAGAGTGCTCTTTCTCAAAAGCAGAGTGTGTTTCTTGGAAGGCGAGCTAGCGTTTGTTTCCCAGTCCTAAATGGAGTTGAGCCACATGCAGTTTTTTGTCCTACGAGCAAGAGTTGTTTTCTGGTAAGACGAGTCACTATTGTGCTCCAATAGCCATACACAGTGCAAATAGCAGTCCTGTCTGTTCCCAGGAAGTACAGTGTATCGGACTGAAGAAGAGCTACTGTTCTTGTCAGTTTCCTAAGCAGAGTTGAACTAGATATGGCCCGAGTGTAGGAAGCACAGTTCTTTTGTTCTGAGCAAGCTCACTGTTCTGGCCCTATAGGAAACACAGTAGAGTAGAAGAGTGCTCTTTTCTCTAAAGCAGAGTGTGTTTCTTGTAAGGCGAGCTAGTGTTTGTTTCCCAGTCCTAAATGGAGTTGAATCACATGCAGTTTCTGGTCCTACGAGCAAGAGTTGTTTTATGGTAAGAAGAGTCACTATTGTGCTGCCATTGCCATACACAGGACAAATAGCACTGTTGTCTCTTCCCAGCAGTACAGTGTATTGGACTGAAGAGGATCTACTGTTCTTGTCAGGTTCCTAAGCAGAATTGAACTAGATATGGCCCTGTGTGTAGGAAGCACAGTTCTTTTGTTCTGAGCAAGTTCACTGTTCGGACCGCCTAGGAAACACAATAGAGTAGAAGAGTGCTTTTTTCTCTAAATCAGAGTGTGTTTCTTGTAAGGCGAGTTAGTGTTTGTTTCCCAGTCCTAAGTGGAGTTGTATCACATGCAGTTTCTGGTCCTACGAGCAAGAGTTGTTTTCTGGTAAGAAGAGTCACTATTGTGCTCCCATTGTCATACACAGGGCGAATAGCACACGCGTCTGTTCCCAGCATGTACAGTGTATTGGACTGAAGAGGATCTACTGTTCTTCTCAGTTTCCTAAGCAGAGTTGAACTAGATATGGCCCGTATGTAGGAAGCACAGTTCTTTTGTTCTGAGCAAGCTCACTGTTCTGGCCCTATAGGAAACACAGTAGAGTAGAAGACTGCTCTTTTCTCTAAAGCAGAGTGTGTTTCTTGTAAGGCGAGCAAGCGTTTGTTTCCCAGTCCTAAATGGAGTTGAATCACATGCAGTTTCTGGTACTACGAGCAAGAGTTGTTTTCTGGTAAGAAGAGTCAATATTGTGCTGCCATTGCCATACACAGGACAAATAGCACTGGCGTTTGTTCCCAGCAAGTACAGTGTATTGGACTGAAGAGGATCTACTGTTCTTGTCAGGTTCCTAAGCAGATTTGAACTAGATATGGCCGTGTGTGTAGGAAGCTCAGTTCTTTTGTTCTGAGCAAGCTCACTGTTCGGACCCCATAGGAAACACAGTAGAGTAGAATTGTGCTCTTTTCTCAAAAGCAGAGTGTGTTTCTCGTAAGGCGACCTAGCGTTTGTTTCCCAGTCCTAAATGGAGTTGAATCCCATGCAGTTTCTGTTCCTACGAGCAAGAGTTGTTTTCTGGTAAGGGAAGTAACTATTGAGCTCCCATTGCCATACACAGTGCAAATAGCACTCGCGTCTGTTCCCAGCAAATACAGTGTATCGGACTGAAGAGGAGCTACTGATCTTGTCAGTTTCCTAAGCAGAGTTGAACTAGATAGGGTCGGTGTGTGTAGGAAGCACAGTTCTTTTGTTCTGAGCAAGCTCACTGTTTGGACCCCATAGGAAACACAGTAGAGTAGAAGAGTGCTCTTTTCTCAAAAGCATAGTGTGTTTCTTGTAAGGCGAGCTAGCGTTTGTTTCCCAGTCCTAAATGGAGTGGAATCACATGCAGTTTCTGGTCCTACGAACAAGAGTTGTTTTCTGGTAAGGAAAGTCACTATTGCACTCCCATTGCCATACACAGTACAAATAGCCCTCCCGTCTGTTCCCAGCAAGTACAGTGTATCAGACTGAAGAGGATCTACTGTTCTTCTCAGGTTCCTAAGCAGACTTGAACTAGATGTGGCAATGTTTGTAGGAAGCACAGTTTTTTTGTTCTGAGCAAGCTCACTGTTCGGAACACATAGCAAACAGTAAAGTAGAAGAGTGCTCTTTTCTCAAAAGCCTAGTGTGTTTCTTGGAAGGCGAGCTAGTGTATGTTTCCCAGTCCTAAATGGAGTTGAGTCACATGCAGTTTTCGTCCTACGAGCAAGAGTTGTTTTCTGGTAAGACGAGTCACTATTGTGCTCCAATTGCCATACACAGTGCAAATTGCCCTCGTGTCTGTTCCCAGCAAGTACAGTGTATTGGACTGGATAGGTGCTACTGTTCTTGTCAGTTTCCTAAGCAGAGTTGAACTAGATATGATCCGTGTTTGTAGGAAGCACAGTTCTTTTGTTCTTTGCAAGCTCACTGTTTGGACCCCATAGGAAACACAGTAGAGCAGAAGAGTGCTCTTTTCTCAAAAGCAGAGTGTGTTACTTGTAAGGCAAGCTAGCGTTTGTTTTGCAGTCCTAAATGGAGTTGAATCCCATGCAGTTTCTGGTACTACGAGCAAGAGTTGTTTTCTGGTAAAAAGAGTCACTATTGTGCTGCCATTGCCATACACAGGACAAATAGCACTGGCGTCTGTTTGCAGCAAGTACAGTATATTGGGCTGAAGAGGATCTATTGTTCTTGTCAGGTTCCTAAGCAGACTTGAACTAGATATGGCCGTGTGTGTAGGAAGCACAGTTTTTTTGTTCTGAGCAAGCTCACTGTTCGGACCCCATAGGAAACACAGTAGAGTAGAAGAGTGCTTTATTCTCAAAAGCAGAGTGTGTTTCTTTTAAGGCGAGCTAGCGTTTGTTTCCCATTCCTAAATGGAGTGGAATCACATGCAGTTTGTGTTCCTACGAGCAAGAGTTGTTTTCTGGTAAGGAAAGTCACTATTGTGCTCCCATTGCCATACACAGTGCAAATAGCCCTCCCACCTGTTCCCAGCAAGTAGAGTGTATTGGAAAGAAGAGGAGCTACTGTTCTTCTCAGTTTCCTAAGCAGAGTTGAACTACATATGGCCCGTGTGTGTAGAAAGCACAGTTCTTTTTTTCTGAGCAAGCTCACTGTTCTGGCCCTATAGGAAACACAGTAGAGTAGAAGAGTGCTCTTTTCTCAAAAGCAGAGTGTCTTTCTTGTAAAGCGAGCTAGAGTTTTTTTCCCAGTCCTAAATGGAGTTGAATCACATGCAGTTTCTGGTCCACGAGCAAGAGTTGTTTTCTGGTAAAAAGAGTCACTATTGCGCTGCCATTGCCATACACAGGACAAATTGCATTGGCGTCTGTTCCCAGCAAGTACACTGTATTGGACTGAAGAGGATCTACTGTTCTTGTCAGATTCCTAAGCAGACTTGAACTAGATATGGCCGTGTGTGAAGGAAGCACAGTTTTTTTGTTCTGAGCAAGCTCACTTTTCGGAACACATAGGAAACACAGTAGAGTAGAAGAGTGCTCTTTTCTCAAAAGCAGAGTGTGTTTCTTGGACGTCGAGCTAGCATTTGTTTCCCAGTCCTAAATGGAGTTGAGTCACATGCAGCTTTTTGTCCTACGATCAAGAGTTGTTTTCTGGTAAGACGAGTCACTATTGGGCTCCAATTGCCATACACAGTGCAAATAGCACTCGCGTCTGTTCCCAGCAAGTACAGTGTATTGGACTGAATAGGAGCTACTGTTCTTGTCAGTTTCCTAAGAAGAGTTGAACGAGATATGGCCCGTGTGTGTAGGAAGCACAGTTCTTTTGTTCTGAGCAAGCTCACTGTTTGTACCCCATAGGAAACACGGTAGAGTAGAAGAGTGCTCTTTTCTCTAAAGCAGAGTGTTTTTCTTGTAAGGTGAGCTCGCGTTTGTTTCCCAGTCCTAAATGGAGTGGAGTCACATGCAGTTTTTGGTCCTACGAGCAAGAGTTGTTTTCTGGTAAGAAGAGTCACTATTGCACTCCAAATGCCATACACAGTGCAAATAGTACTCGCGTCTGTTCCCTTCAAGTACAGTGTATTGGACTGATTAGGAGCTGCTGTTCTTGTCAGTTTCCTCAGCAGAGTTGAACTAGATATGGCCGTGTGTGTAGGAAGCACAGTTCTTTTGTTCTGAGCAAGCTCACTGTTCTGGCCCTGTAGGAAACACAGTAGAGTAGAAGAGTGCTCTTTTCTCAAAAGCAGATTGTGTTTCTTGTAAGGCGAGCTAGCGTTTGTTTCCCAGTCCTAAATGGAGTTGAGTCACATGCAGTTTTTGGTACTACCAGCAAGAGTTGTTTTCTGGTAAGACGAGTCACTATTGTGCTCCAATTGCCATACACAGTGCAAATAGCACTCGCGTCTGTTCCCCGCAAGTAAAGTGTATTGGACTGAAGAGGAGCTACTGTTCTTGTCAGTTTCCTAAGCAGAGTTGAACTAGATATGGCACGTGTGTGTAGGAAGCATAGTTCTTTTGTTCTGTGCAAGCTCACTGTTCGGACCCCATAGGAAACACAGTAGAGTAGAAGAGTGCTCTTTTCTCAAAAGCAGAGTTTGTTTCATGTAAGGCGAGCTAGCATTTGTTTCCCAGTCCTAAATGGAGTTGAATCACATGCAGTTTCTGATACTACGAGCAAGAGTTGTTTTCTGGTAAGGAAAGTCACTATTGTGCTCCCATTTCCATACACAGTGCAAATAGCACTCGCGTCTGTTCCCAGAAAGTACAGTGTATCGGACTGAAGAGGAGCTACTGTTCTTGTCAGTTTCCTAAGCAGAGTTGAACTAGATATGGCCCATGTGAAGGTAGCACAGTTCTTTTGTTCTGAGCAAGCTCACTGTTCTGGCCCTATAGGAAACACAGTAGAGTAGAAGAGTGCTCTTTTCTCTAATGCAGAGTGTGTTTCTTGTAAGGCCAGCTAGTGTTTGTTTCCCAGTCCTAAATGGAGTTGAATCACATGCAGTTTCTGGTCCTACGACCAAGAGTTGTTTTATGGTAAGAAGAGTCACTATTGTGCTGCCATTGCCATACACAGGACAAATAGCACTGGCGTCTGTTCCCAGCAAGTACAGTGTATTGGACTGAAGAAGATCTACTGTTCTTGTCAGGTTCCTAAGCAGACTTGAACTAGATATGGCCGGTGTGTAGGAAGCACAGTTCTTTTGTTCTGAGCAAGCTCACTGTTCGGACCCCATAGGAAACACAGTAGAGTAGATGAGTGCTCTTTTCTCAAAAGCAGAGTGTGTTTCTTGTAAGGCAAGCTAGCGTTTGTTTCCTAGTCCTAAATGGAGTTGAATCACAAGTAGTTTCAGGTCCTATGAACAAGAGTTGTTTTCTGGTAAGGAAAGTCACATTGCGCTCCCATTGCCATACACTGTGCAAATATCACTCGCGTCTGTTCCCAGCAAGTACAGTGTATTGGACTGAAGAGGAGCTACTGTTCTTCTCAGTTTCCTAAGCAGAGTTGAACTAGATATGGCCCGTGTGTCTAGGAAGCACAGTTCATTTTTTCTGAGCAAGCTAACTGTTCTGGCCCTATAGGAAACACAGTAGAGTAGAAGAGTGCTCTTTTCTCAAAAGCAGAGTGTGTTTCTTGTAAGGCGAGCTAGCGTTTGTTTCCCAGTCCTAAATGGAGATGAATCACATGCAGTTTCTGGTCCTACGAGCAAGAGTTGTTTTCTGGTAAGGAATGTCACTATTGTGCTCCCATTGCCATACACAGTGCAAATAGCACTCGCGTCTGTTCCCAGCAAGTACAGTGTATGGGACTGAGGGAGGAGCTACTGTTCTTGTCAGTTTCCTAAGCAGAGTTGAACTAGATATGGCCCGTGTCTGTAGGAAGCACAGTTTTTTTTTCTGAGCAAGCTCACTGTTCGGACCCTATAGGACACACAGTAGAGTAGAAGAGTGCTCTTTTCTCAAAAGCAGAGTGTGTTTCTTGTAAGGCGAGCTAGCATTTGTTTCCAAGTCCTAAATTGAGTTGAATCACATGCAGTTTCTGGTCCTACGAACAAGAGTTGTTTTCTGGTAAGGAAAGTCACTAATGCGCTCCCATTGCATACACAGTGCAAATAGCACTCGCGTCTGTTCCCAGTAAGTGCAGTGTATGGGACTGAAAAGGAGCTACTGTTCTTGTCAGTTTCCTAAGCAGAGTTGAAGTAGATATGGCCCCTGTGTGTAGGAAGCACAGTTCTTATGTTCTGAGCAAGTCACTGTTCTGGCCCTATAGGAAACACAGTAGAGTAGAAGAGTGCTCTTTTCTCAAAAGCAGAGTGTGTTTCTTGTAAGGCGAGCTAGCGTTTGTTTCCTAGTCCTAAATGGAGTTGAATCACATGCAGTTTCAGGTCCTACGATCAAGAGTTCTTTTCTGGTAAGGAAAGTCGCATTGCGCTCCCATTGCCATACACAGTGCAAATAGCACTCGCGTCTGTTCCCAGCAAGTACAGTGTATTGGACTGGATAGGTGCTACTGTTCTTGTCAGTTTCCTAAGCAGAGTTGAACTAGATATGATCCGTGTTTGTAGGAAGCACAGTTCTTTTGTTCTTTGCAAGCTCACCTTATGGACCCCATAGGAAACACAGTAGAGTAGAAGAGTGCTCTTTTCTCTAAAGCAGAGTGTATTTCTTGTAAGGCGTGCTAGCGTTTGTTTCGCAGTCCAAAATGGAGTTGAATACCATGCAGTTTCTGGTACTACGAGCAAGAGTTGTTTTATGGTAAGAAGAGTCACTATTGCACTGCTATTGCCATACACAGGACAAATAGCACTGGCATGTGTTCGCAGCAAGTACAGTGTATTGGGCTGAAGAGGATCTACTGTTCTTGTCAGGTTCCTAAGCAGACTTGAACTATATATGGCCGTGTGTGTAGGAAGCACAGTTTTTTTTTTCTGAGCAAGCTCACTGTTCGGACCCCATAGGAAACACAGTAGAGTAGAAGAGTGCTTTTTTCTCAAAAGCAGAGTGTGTTTCTTTTAAGGCGAGCTAGCGTTTGTTTCTCATTCCTAAATGGAGTGGAATCACATGCAGTTTGTGTTCCTACGAGAAAGAGTTGTTTTCTGGTAAGGAAAGTCACTATTGAGCTCCCATTGCCATACACAGAGCAAATACCCCTCCCATCTGTTCCCAGCAAGTACAGTGTATTGGACTGAAGAGGCGCTACTGTTCTTCTCAGATTCCTAAGCAGAGTTGAACTAGATATGGCCCATGTGTGTAGGAAGCACAGTTCTTTTTTTCTGAGCAAGCTCACTGTTCTGGCCCTATGGGAAACACAGTAGAGTAGAAGAGTGCTCTTTTCTCAAAAGCAGAGTGTGTTTCTTCTAAAGCGAGCTAGAGTTTGTTTCCCAGTCCTAAATGGAGTTGAATCACATGCAGTTTCTGGTCCAAGAGCAAGAGTTGTTTTCTGGTAAGAAGAGTCACTATTGCGCTGCCATTGCCATACACAGGACAAATAGCACTGGCGTCTGTTCCCTGCAGAACAGTGTATTGGACTGAATAGGAGCTACTCTTCTTGTCAGTTTACTAAGCAGAGTTGAACTAGATATGGTGGTGTGTGTAGGAAGCACGGTTTTTTTGTTCTGAGCAAGCTCACTGTTTGGACCCCATAGGAAACACAGTAGAGTAGAAGAGTGCTCTTTTCTCTAAAGCAGAGTGTGTTTCTTGTAAGGCAAGCTACAATTTGTTTCCCAGTACTTAATGGAGTTGAGTCACATGCAGTTTTTTGTCCTACGATCAAGAGTTGTTTTCTGGTAAGGAAAGTCACTATTGTGCTCCCATTGCCATACACAGTGCAAATAGCCCTCCCGTCTGTTCCCAGCAAGTACAGTTTATTGGACTGAAGAGGAGCTACTGTTCTTCTCAGTTTCCTAAGCAGAGTTGAACTAGATTTGGCCCGTGTGTGTAGGAAGCACAGTTCTTTTTTTCTGAGCAAGCTCACTGTTCTGGCCCTATTGGAAACACAGTAGAGTAGAAGAGAGCTCTTTTCTCAAAAGCAGAGTGTATTTCTTGTAAAGCGAACTAGAATTTGTTTCCCAGTCCTAAATGGAGTTGAATCACATGCAGTTTCTGGTCCTACGAGCAAGAGTTGTTTTCTGTTAAGAAGAGTCACTATTGCACTGCCATTGCCATACACAGGACAAATAGCACTGGCGTCTGTTCCCAGCAAGTACAGTGTATTGAACTGAAGAGGATCTACTGTTCTTGTCCGGTTCCTAAGCAGACTTGAACTAGATATGGCCGTGTGAGTAGGAAGCACAGTTTTTTTTTTCTGAGCAAGCTCACTGTTCGGAACATATAGGAAACACAGTAGAGTAGAAGAGTGCTCTTTTCTCAAAAGCAAAGTGTGTTTCTTGGAAGTTGAGCTAGCGTTTGTTTCCCAGTCCTAAATGGAGTTGAGTCGCATGCAATTTTTTGTCCTACGAGCAAGACTTGTTTTCTGGTAAGGAAAGTCACTATTGTGCTCCCATTGCCATACACAGTGCAAATAACACTCGCGTCTGTTCCCAGCAAGTACAGTCAATCGGACTGAAGAGGAGCTACTGTTCTTGTCAGTTTTCTAAGCAGAGTTGAACTAGATATGTCCCGTGTGTAGGAAGCACAGTTCTTTTGTTCTGAGCAAGCTCACTGTCCTGGCCCTATAGGAAACACAGTAGAGTAGAAGAGTGCTCTTTTCTCAAAAGCAGACTGTGTTTCTTGTAAAGTGAGCTAGAGTTTATTTCCCAGTCCTAAATGGAGTTGAATCACATGCAGTTTCTGGTCCAAAGAGCAAGAGTTGTTTTCTGGTAAGAAGAGTCACTATTGCACTGCCATTGCCATACACAGGACAAATAGCACTGGCGTCTGTTCCCAGCATGTACAGTGTATTGAACTGAAGAGGATCTACTGTTCTTGTCAGGTTCCTAAGCAGACTTGAACTAGATATGGCCGTGTGAGTATGAAGCACAGTTTTTTTTTTCTGAGCAAGCTCACTGTTCTGGCCCGATAGGAAACACAGTAGAGTAGAAGAGTGCTCTTTTCTCAAAAGCAAAGTGTGTTTCTTGGAAGTGGATCTAGCGTTTGTTTCCCAGTCCTAAATGGAGTTGAGTCACATGCAGTTTTTTGTCCTACGAGCAAGAGATGTTTTCTGGTAAGACAAGTCACTATTGTGCTCCAATTGCCATACACAGGACAAATAGCACTGGCGTCTGTTCGCAGCAAGTACAGTGTATTGGACTGAAGAGGATCTACTGTTCTTGTCAGGTTCCTAGCAGACTTGAACTAGATATGGCCGTGTGTGTAGGAAGCACAGTTTTTTTTTTCTGAGCAAGCTCACTGTTCGGAACACATAGGAAACAAAGTAGAGTAGAAGAGTGCTCTTTTCTCAAAAGCAGAGTTTGTTTCTTGTAAGGCGAGCTAGCGTTTGTTTCCCAGTCCTAAATGGAGTTGAGTCACATGCAGTTTTTTGTCCTATGAGCAAAAGTTGTTTTCTGGTAAGACAAGTCACTATTGTTCTCCAATTTCCATACACAATGCAAAAGCACTCGCGTCTGTTCCCCGCAAGTACAGTGTATTGGACGGAAGAGGAGCTACTGTTCTTGTCAGTTTCCTAAGCACAGTTGAACTAGATATGGCCCGTGTGTGTAGGAAGCACTGTTATTTTGTTCTGAGCAAGCTCACTGTTTGGACCCCATAGGAAACACAGTAGAGTAGAAGAGTGCTCTTTTCTCAAAAGCAGAGTGTGTTTCATGTAGGCGAGCTAGAGTTTGTTTCCCAGTCCTAAATGGAGTTGAATCACATGCAGTTTCTGGTCTTTTGAGCAAGAGTTGTTTTCTGGTAAGGAATGTCACTATTGGGCTCCCATTGCCATACACAGTGCAAATTGCACTCGCGTCTTTTCCCAGCAAGTACAGTGTATCAGACTGAAGAGGAGCTACTGTTCTTGTCAGTTTCCAAAGCAGAGTTGAACTAGATATGGCCCGTGTGTAGGAAGCACAGATTTTTTTTTCTGAGCAAGCTCACTTTTCAGAACATATAGGAAACACAGTAGAGTAGAAGAGTGCTCTTTTCTCAAAAGCAGAGTGTGTTTTTGGAAGGCGAGCTAGCATTTGTTTCCTAGTCCTAAATGGAGTTGAATCACATGCAGTTTCTGGTCCTATGAACAAGAATTGTTTTCTGGTAAGGAAAGTCACTATTGAGCTCCCATTGCCCTTCACAAGGCAAATAGCACTCGCGTCTTTTCCAAGCAAGTACAGTGTATTGGACTGAATAGGAGCTACGGTTCTTGTCAGTTTACTAAGCAGAGTTGAACTAGATATGGTCCGTGCGTGTAGGAAGCACAGTTCTTTTGTTCTGAGCAAGCTCACTGTTTGGACCCCATAGGAAACACAGTAGAGTAGAAGAGTGCTCTTTTCTCAAAAGCAGAGTGTGTTTCTTGGAAGTCGAGCTAGTGTTTCTTTCCCAGTGCTAAATGGAGTTGAGTCACATGCAGTTTTTTGTCCTACGAGCAAGAGTTGTTTTCTGGTAAGACAAGTCACTATTGTGCTCCAATTGCCATAAACAGTGCAAATAGCAGTCGCGTCTGTTCCCCGCATGTACAGTGTATTGGACGGAAGAGGAGCTACTGTTCTTGTCAGTTTCTTAAGGAGAGTTGAACTAGATATGGCCCGTGTGTGTAGGAAGCACAGGTCTTTTGTTCTGAGCAAGCTCACTGTTTGGAACCCATAGGAAACAGAGTAGAGTAGAAGAGTGCTCTTTTCTCAAAAGCAGAGTGTGTTTAATGTAAGGCGAGCTAGCATTTGTTTCCCAGTCCTAAATGGAGTTGAATCACATGCAGTTTCTGGTTTTACGAGCAAGAGTTGTTTTCTGGTAAGGAAAGTCACTATTGTGCTCCCATTGCCATACACAGTGCAAATAGCACTCGCGTCTGTTCCCAGCAAGTACAGTGTATCGGACTGAAGAGGAGCTACTGTTCTTGTCAGTTTCCTAAGCAGAGTTGAACGAGATATGGCCCGTGTGTAGGAAGCACAGTTCTTTTGTTCTGAGCAAGCTCACTGTTCTGGCCCTTTAGGAAAAACAGTAGAGTAGAAGAGTGCTCTTTTCTCTAAAGCAGAGTGTGTTTCTTGCAAGGTGAGCTAGCTTTTTTTTCCCAGTCCTAAATGGAGTTGAATCACATGCAGTTTCTGGTCCTACAAGCAAGAGTTGTTTTCTGGTAAGAAGAGTCACTATTGTGCTGCCATTGCCATACACAGGACAAACAGCACTGGCGTCTGTTCCCAGCAAGTACAGTGTATTGGACTAAAGAGGATCTACTGTTCTTGTCAGTTTCCTAAGCAGAATTGAACTAGATATGGCCGTGTGTGTAGGAAGCACAGTTCTTTTGTTCTGAGCAGCTCACTGTTCGGACCCCACAGGAAACACAGTAGAGTAGAAGAGTGCTCTTTTCTCAAAAGCAGAGTGTGTTTCATGTAAGGAGACCTAGCATTTGTTTCCCACTCCTAAGTGGAGTTCAATCACATGCAGTTTCTGGTCCTATGATCAAGAGTTGTTTTCTGGTAAGGAAAGTCACTATTGTGCTCCCATTGCCGTACCCAGTACAAATAGCACTCGCGTCTGTTCCCAGCAAGTACAGTGTATCGGACTGAAGAGGAGCTACTGTTCTTGTTGGTTTCCTAAGCAGAGTTGAATTAGATATGGCCCGTGTGTGTAGGAAGCACAGTTCTTTTTTTCTGAGCAAGCTCACTGTTCGGACCCCATAGGAAAAACAGTAGTGTAGAAGAGTGCTCTTTTCTGAAAAGCAGAGTGTGTTTCATGTAAGGCGAGCTAGAGTTTGTTTCCCAGTCCTAAATGGAGTTGAGTCACATGCAGTTTCTGGTCTTACGAGCAAGAGTTGTTTTCTGGTAAGGAAAGTCACTATTGCGCTCCCATTGCCATACACAGTGCAAATAGCACTCGCGTCTGTTCCCAGCAAGTACAGTGTATCAGACTGAACAGGAGCTACTGTTCTTGTCAGTTTCCAAAGCAGAGTTGAACTAGATATGGCCCGTGTGTAGGAAGCACAGTTTTTTTTTTTCTGAGCAAGCTCACTTTTCAGGACACATAGGAAACACAGTAGAATAGAAGAGTGCTCTTTTCTCAAAAGCAGAGTGTGTTTCTTGTAAGGCAAGCTACCATTTGTTTCCCAGTCCTAAAAGGAGTGGAATCACATGCAGTTTCTGGTCCTACGAGCAAGAGTTGTTTTCTGGTAAGGAAAGTCACTATTGCGCTCCCATTGCCATACAAAGTGCAAATAGCCCTCCCGTCTGTTCCCAGCAACTACAGTGTATTGGACTGAAGAGGAGCTACTGTTCTTCTCAGTTTCCTAAGCAGAGTTGAACTAGATATGGCCCGTGTGTGTAGGAAGCACAGTTCTTTTTTTCTGAGAAAGCTCACTGTTCTGGCCCTATTGGAAACACAGTAGAGTAGAAGAGTGCTCTTTTCTCAAAAGCAGAGTGTATTTCTTGTAAAGCGAACTAGAATTTGTTTCCCAGTCCTAAATGGAGTTGAATCACATGCAGTTTCTGGTCCTACGAGCAAGAGTTGTTTTCTGTTAAGAAGAGTCACTATTGCACTGCCATTGCCATACACAGGACAAATAGCACTGGCGTCTGTTCCCAGCAAGTACAGTGTATTGAACTGAAGAGGATCTACTGTTCTTGTCCGGTTCCTATGCAGACTTGAACTAGATATGGCCGTGTGAGTAGGAAGCACAGTTTTTTTTTTTTTTCTGAGCAAGCTCACTGTTCGGAACATATAGGAAACACAGTAGAGTAGAAGAGTGCTCTTTTCTCAAAAGCAAAGTGTGTTTCTTGGAAGTTGAGCTGGCGTTTGTTTCCCAGTCCTAAATGGAGTTGAGTCAAATGCAATTTTTTGTCCTACGAGCAAGACTTGTTTTCTGGTAAGGAAAGTCACTATTGTGCTCCCATTGCCATACACAGTGCAAATAGCACTCGCGTCTGTTCCCCGCAAGTACATTGTATTGTACTGAAGAGGATCTACTGTTTTTGTCAGTTTCCTAAGCAGAGTTGAACTAGATATGGCCCGTGTGTGTAGGAAGCACAGTTTTTTTGTTCTGAGCAAGCTCACTGTTCTGGCCCTATAGGAAACACAGTAGAGTAGAAGAGTGCTCTTTTATCAAAAGCAGCGTGTGTTTCTTGTAAGGCGAGCTAGCGTTTGTTTCCCAGTCCTAAATGGAGTTGAGTCACATGCAGTTTTTTGTCCTACGAGCAAGAGATGTTTTCTGGTAAGACAAGTCACTATTGTGCTCCAATTGCCATACACAGGACAAATAGCACTGGCGTCTGTTCGCAGCAAGTACAGTGTATTGGACTGAAGAGGATCTACTGTTCTTGTCAGGTTCCTAAGCAGACTTGAACTAGATATGGCCGTGTGTGTAGGAAGCACAGTTTTGTTGTTCTGAGCTAGCTCACTGTTCGGAACACATATGAAACACAGTAGAGTAGAAGAGTGCTCTTTTCTCAAAAGCAGAGTTTGTTTCTTGTAAGGTGAGCTAGCGTTTGTTTCCCAGTCCTAAATGGAGTTGAGTCACATGCAGTTTTTTGTCCTATGAGCAAAAGTTGTTTTCTGGTAAGACAAGTCACTATTGTTCTCCAATTGCCATACACAATGCAAATAGCACTCGCGTCTGTTCCCCGCAAGTACAGTGTATTGGACGGAATAGGAGCTACTGTTCTTGTCAGTTTCCTAAGCACAGTTGAACTAGATATGGCCCGTGTGTGTAGGAAGCACAGTTCTTTTGTTCTGAGCAAGCTCACTGTTCAGACACCATAGGAAACACAGTAGAGAAGAAGAGTGCTCTTTTCTGAAAAGAAGAGTGTGTTTCATGTAAGGCGAGCTAGAGTTTGTTTCCCAGTCCTAAATGGAGTTGAATCACATGCAGTTTCTGGTCTTACGAGCAAGAGTTGTTTTCTGGTAAGGAAAGTCACTATTGCGCTCCCATTGCCCTTCACAAGGCAAATAGCACTCGAGTCTTTTCCCAGCAATTACAGTGTATTGGACTGAAGAGGAGCTACTGTTCTTGTCAGTTTCCTAAGCAGAGTTGAACTAGATATGGCCCATGTGTAGGAAGCACAGTTCTTTTGTTCTGAGCAAGCTTACTCTTCTGGCCCTATAGGAAACACAGTAGAGTAGAAGAGTGCTCTTTTCTCTAAAGCAGAGTGTGTTTCTTGTAAGGCGAGCTAGCATTTGTTTCCCAGTCCTAAATGGAGTTGAGTCACATGGAGTTTTTGGTCCTACGAGCAAGAGCTGTTTTCTGGTAAGACGAGTCACTATTGTGCTCCAATTGCCATATACAGTGCAAATAGCACTCGCGTCTGTTCCCCCAAGTACAGTGTATTGGACTGAAGAGGATCTACTGTTCTTGTCAGTTTCCTAAGCAGAGTTGAACTAGATATGGCCCGTGTGTGTAGGAAGCACAGTTCTTTTGTTCTGAGCAAGCTCACTGTTTGTACCCCATAGGAAGCACAGTAGAGTAGAAGAGTGCTCTTTTCTCAAAAGCAGAGCGTGTTTCATGTAAGGCGAGCTAGCATTTGTTTCCCAGTCATAAATGGAGTTGAATCACATGCAGTTTCTGGTCCTATGATCAAGAGTTGTTTTCTGGTAAGGAAAGTCACTATTGTGCTCCCATTGCCATACACAGTACAAATAGCCCTCCAATCTGTTCCATGCAAGTACAATGTATTGGACTGAAAAGGAGCTACTGTTCTTGTCAGTTTCCTAAGCACAGTTGTACTAGATATGGCCCGTGTGTGTAGGAAGTACAGTTCTTTTTTTCTGAGCAAGCTCACTGTTCTGGCACTATAGGAAACAAAGTAGAGTAGAAGAGTGCTCTTTTCTCAAAAGCAGAGTGTCTATCTTGTAAAGCGAGCTAGAGTTTGTTCCCCAGTCCTAAATGAAGTTTTGTCACATGCAGTTTTTCGTCCTACGAGCAAGAGTTGTTTTCTGGTAAGACAAGTCACTATTGTGCTCCAATTGCCCTAGACAGTGCAAAGAGCACTCACGTCTGTTCCCCGCAAGTACAGTGTATTGGACGGAAGAGGAGCTACTGTTCTTGTCAGTTTCCTAAGCAGAGTTGAACTAGATATGGCCCGTGAGTGTAGGAAGCACAGTTCTTTGTTCTGAGCAAGCTCACTGTTCGGACCCCATAGGACACACAGTAGAGTAGAAGAGTGCTCTTTTCTCAAAAGCAGAGTGTGTTTCATGTAAGGCGAGCTAGCATTTGTTTCCCAGTCCTAAATGGAGTTGAATCACATGAAGTTTCTGGTCTTACGAGCAAGAGTTGTTTTCTGGTAAGGAAAGTCACTATTGTGCTCCCATTGCCATACACAGTGCAAATGGCACTCGCGTCTGTTCCCAGCAAGTACAGTGTATCGGACTGAAGAGGAGCTACTGTTCTTGTCAGTTTCCTAAGCAGAGTTGAACTAGATATGGCCCATGTGTAGGAAGCACATTTCTTTTGTTCTGAGCAAGCTCACTATTCTGGCCCTATAGGAAACACAGTAGAGTAGAAGAGTGCGCTTTTCTCTAAAGCAGAGTGTGTCTTGTAAGGTGAGCTAGCTTTTGTTTCCCAGTCCTAAATGGTGTTGAATCACATGCAGTTTCTGATCCTATGAGCAAGAGTTTTTTTCTGGTATGAAGAGTCACTATTGCGCTGCCATTGCCATACACAGGACAAACAGCACTGGTGTCTGTTCCCAGCAATTACAGTGTACTGGACTGAAGAGGATCTACTGTCCTTGTCAGGTTCCTAAGCAGAATTGAACTAGATATGGCCGTGTGTAGGAAGCACAGTTCTTTGTTCTGAGCAAGCTCACTGTTCTGGCCCTATAGGAAACACAGTAGAGTAGAAGAGTGCTCTTTACTCAAAAGCAGAGTGTCTTTCTTGTAAGGCGAGCTAGCGTTTGTTTCCCAGTCCTAAATGGAGTTGAGTCACATGCAGTTTTTTGTCCTACGAGCAAGAGTTGTTTTCTGGTAAGACGAGTCACTATTGTGCTCCAATTGCCATACACAGTGCAAATAGCACTCGCGTCTGTTCCCCGCAAGTACAGTGTATTGGACGGAAGAGGAGCTACTGTTCTTGTCAGTTTCCTAAGCAGAGTTGAACTAGATATGGCCCGTGTGTGTAGGAAGCACAGTTCTTTTGTTCTGAGCAAGCTCACTGTTCGGACCCCATAGGAAACACAGTAGAGTAGAAGAGTGCTCTTTTCTCAAAAGCAAAGTGTGTTTCTTGTAAGGCGAGCTAGCGTTTGTTTCCCAGTCCTAAATGGAGTGGAATCACATGCAGTTTCTGGTCCTACGAGCAAGAGTTGTTTTCTGGTAAGAAGAGTCACTATTGCACTGCCATTGCCATACAAAGGACAAATAGCACTGGCGTCTGTTCCCAGCAAGTACAGTGTATCAGACTGAAGAGGACCTAGTGTTCTAGTCAGTTTCCTAAGCAGAGTTGAACTAGATATGGCCGTGTGTGTAGGAAGCACAGTTTTTTTGTTCTGAGCAAGCTCACTGTTTGGAACACATAGGAAACACTGTAGAGTAGAAGAGTGCTCTTTTCTCTAAAGCAGAGTGTGTTTCTTGTAAGGCGAGCTAGCGTTTATTTCCCAGTCCTAAATGGAGTTGAGTCACATGCATTTTTTGTACTATGAGAAAAAGTTGTTTTCTGGTAATACAAGTCACTATTGTGCTCCCATTTCCATACACAGTGCAAATAGCACTCGTGTCTGTTCCCCGCAAGTACAGTGTATTGGACGGAAGAGTAGCTACTGTTCTTGTCAGTTTCCTAAGCACAGTTGAACAAGATATGGCCGTGTGCGTAGGAAGCACAGTTCTTTTGTTCTGAGCAAGCTCACTGTTCGGACCCCATTGGAAACACAGTAGAGTAGAAGAGTGCTCTTTTCTCAAAAGCAGAGTGTGTTTCATGTAAGGCGAGCTAGCATTTGTTTCCCAGTCCTAAATGGAGTTGAATCACATGCAGTTTCTGGTCTTACGAGCAAGAGTTGTTTTCTGGTAAGGAAAGTCACTATTGCGCTCCCATTGCCATACACAGTGCAAATAGCACTCGCGTCTGTTCCCAGAAAGTACAGTGTATCGGACTGAAGAGGAGCTACTGTTCTTGTTGGTTTTCTAAACAGAGTTGAATTAGATATGGCCCGTGTGTGTAGGAAGCACAGTTCTTTTTTTCTGAGCAAGCTCACTGTTCGGACCCCATAGGAAAAACAGTAGAGTAGAAGAGTGCTCTTTTCTGAAAAGCAGAGTGTGTTTCATGTAAGGCGAGCTAGAGTTTGTTTCCCAGTCCTAAATGGAGTTGAGTCACATGCAGTTTCTGGTCTTACGAGCAAGAGTTGTTTTCTGGTAAGGAAAGTCACTATTGCGCTCCCATTGCCATACACAGTGCAAATAGCACTCGCGTCTGTTCCCAGCAAGTACAGTGTATCAGACTGAAGAGGAGCTACTGTTCTTGTCAGTTTCCAAAGCAGAGTTGAACTAGATATGGCCCGTGTGTAGGAAGCACAGTTTTTTTTTTTTCTGAGCAAGCTCACTTTTCAGGACACATAGGAAACACAGTAGAGTAGAAGAGTGCTCTTTTCTCAAAAGCAGAGTGTGTTTCTTGTAAGGCAAGCTACCATTTGTTTCCCAGTCCTAAAAGGAGTGGAATCACATGCAGTTTCTGGTCCTACGAGCAAGAGTTGTTTTCTGGTAAGGAAAGTCACTATTGCGCTCCCATTGCCATACAAAGTGCAAATAGCCCTCCCGTCTGTTCCCAGCAACTACAGTGTATTGGACTGAAGAGGAGCTACTGTTCTTCTCAGTTTCCTAAGCAGAGTTGAACTAGATATGGCCCGTGTGTGTAGGAAGCACAGTTCTTTTTTTCTGAGAAAGCTCACTGTTCTGGCCCTATTGGAAACACAGTAGAGTAGAAGAGTGCTCTTTTCTCAAAAGCAGAGTGTATTTCTTGTAAAGCGAACTAGAATTTGTTTCCCAGTCCTAAATGGAGTTGAATCACATGCAGTTTCTGGTCCTACGAGCAAGAGTTGTTTTCTGTTAAGAAGAGTCACTATTGCACTGCCATTGCCATACACAGGACAAATAGCACTGGCGTCTGTTCCCAGCAAGTACAGTGTATTGAACTGAAGAGGATCTACTGTTCTTGTCCGGTTCCTATGCAGACTTGAACTAGATATGGCCGTGTGAGTAGGAAGCACAGTTTTTTTTTTTTCTGAGCAAGCTCACTGTTCGGAACATATAGGAAGCACAGTAGAGTAGAAGAGTGCTCTTTTCTCAAAAGCAAAGTGTGTTTCTTGGAAGTTGAGCTGGCGTTTGTTTCCCAGTCCTAAATGGAGTTGAGTCAAATGCAATTTTTTGTCCTACGAGCAAGAATTGTTTTCTGGTAAGGAAAGTCACTATTGTGCTCCCATTGCCATACACAGTGCAAATAGCACTCGCGTCTGTTCCCCGCAAGTACATTGTATTGTACTGAAGAGGATCTACTGTTTTTGTCAGTTTCCTAAGCAGAGTTGAACTAGATATGGCCCGTGTGTGTAGGAAGCACAGTTTTTTTGTTCTGAGCAAGCTCACTGTTCTGGCCCTATAGGAAACACAGTAGAGTAGAAGAGTGGTCTTTTATCAAAAGCAGCGTGTGTTTCTTGTAAGGCGAGCTAGCGTTTGTTTCCCAGTCCTAAATGGAGTTGAGTCACATGCAGTTTTTTGTCCTACGAGCAAGAGATGTTTTCTGGTAAGACAAGTCACTATTGTGCTCCAATTGCCATACACAGGACAAATAGCACTGGCGTCTGTTCGCAGCAAGTACAGTGTATTGGACTGAAGAGGATCTACCGTTCTTGTCAGGTTCCTAAGCAGACTTGAACTAGATATGGCCGTGTGTGTAGGAAGCACAGTTTTGTTGTTCTGAGCTAGCTCACTGTTCGGAACACATATGAAACACAGTAGAGTAGAAGAGTGCTCTTTTCTCAAAAGCAGAGTTTGTTTCTTGTAAGGCGAGCTAGCGTTTGTTTCCCAGTCCTAAATGGAGTTGAGTCACATGCAGTTTTTTGTCCTATGAGCAAAAGTTGTTTTCTGGTAAGACAAGTCACTATTGTTCTCCAATTGCCATACACAATGCAAATAGCACTCGCGTCTGTTCCCCGCAAGTACAGTGTATTGGACGGAATAGGAGCTACTGTTCTTGTCAGTTTCCTAAGCACAGTTGAACTAGATATGGCCCGTGTGTGTAGGAAGCACAGTTCTTTTGTTCTGAGCAAGCTCACTGTTCAGACACCATAGGAAACACAGTAGAGAAGAAGAGTGCTCTTTTCTGAAAAGAAGAGTGTGTTTCATGTAAGGCGAGCTAGAGTTTGTTTCCCAGTCCTAAATGGAGTTGAATCACATGCAGTTTCTGGTCTTACGAGCAAGAGTTGTTTTCTGGTAAGGAAAGTCACTATTGCGCTCCCATTGCCCTTCACAAGGCAAATAGCACTCGAGTCTTTTCCCAGCAAGTACAGTGTATTGGACTGAAGAGGAGCTACTGTTCTTGTCAGTTTCCTAAGCAGAGTTGAACTAGATATGGCCCATGTGTAGGAAGCACAGTTCTTTTGTTCTGAGCAAGCTTACTCTTCTGGCCCTATAGGAAACACAGTAGAGTAGAAGAGTGCTCTTTTCTCTAAAGCAGAGTGTGTTTCTTGTAAGGCGAGCTAGCATTTGTTTCCCAGTCCTAAATGGAGTTGAGTCACATGGAGTTTTTGGTCCTACGAGCAAGAGCTGTTTTCTGGTAAGACGAGTCACTATTGTGCTCCAATTGCCACATACAGTGCAAATAGCACTCGCGTCTGTTCCCCCAAGTACAGTGTATTGGACTGAAGAGGATCTACTGTTCTTGTCAGTTTCCTAAGCAGAGTTGAACTAGATATGGCCCGTGTGTGTAGGAAGCACAGTTCTTTTGTTCGGAGCAAGCTCACTGTTTGTACCCCATAGGAAGCACAGTAGAGTAGAAGAGTGCTCTTTTCTCAAAAGCAGAGCGTGTTTCATGTAAGGCGAGCTAGCATTTGTTTCCCAGTCATAAATGGAGTTGAATCACATGCAGTTTCTGGTCCTACGATCAAGAGTTGTTTTCTGGTAAGGAAAGTCACTATTGCGCTCCCATTGCCATACACAGTACAAATAGCCCTCCAATCTGTTCCCAGCAAGTACAATGTATTGGACTGAAAAGGAGCTACTGTTCTTGTCAGTTTCCTAAGCACAGTTGTACTAGATATGGCCCGTGTGTGTAGGAAGTACAGTTCTTTTTTTCTGAGCAAGCTCACTGTTCTGGCACTATAGGAAACAAAGTAGAGTAGAAGAGTGCTCTTTTCTCAAAAGCAGAGTGTCTATCTTGTAAAGCAAGCTAGAGTTTGTTCCCCAGTCCTAAATGAAGTTTTGTCACATGCAGTTTTTCGTCCTACGAGCAAGAGTTGTTTTCTGGTAAGACAAGTCACTATTGTGCTCCAATTGCCCTAGACAGTGCAAAGAGCACTCACGTCTGTTCCCTGCAAGTACAGTGTATTGGACGGAAGAGGAGCTACTGTTCTTGTCAGTTTCCTAAGCAGAGTTGAACTAGATATGGCCCGTGAGTGTAGGAAGCACAGTTCTTTGTTCTGAGCAAGCTCACTGTTCGGACCCCATAGGACACACAGTAGAGTAGAAGAGTGCTCTTTTCTCAAAAGCAGAGTGTGTTTCATGTAAGGCGAGCTAGCATTTGTTTCCCAGTCCTAAATGGAGTTGAATCACATGAAGTTTCTGGTCTTACGAGCAAGAGTTGTTTTCTGGTAAGGAAAGTCACTATTGTGCTCCCATTGCCATACACAGTGCAAATGGCACTCGCGTCTGTTCCCAGCAAGTACAGTGTATCGGACTGAAGAGGAGCTACTGTTCTTGTCAGTTTCCTAAGCAGAGTTGAACTAGATATGGCCCATGTGTAGGAAGCACATTTCTTTTGTTCTGAGCAAGCTCACTATTCTGGCCCTATAGGAAACACAGTAGAGTAGAAGAGTGCGCTTTTCTCTAAAGCAGAGTGTGTCTTGTAAGGTGAGCTAGCTTTTGTTTCCCAGTCCTAAATGGTGTTGAATCACATGCAGTTTCTGATCCTATGAGCAAGAGTTTTTTTCTGGTATGAAGAGTCACTATTGCGCTGCCATTGCCATACACAGGACAAACAGCACTGGTGTCTGTTCCCAGCAATTACAGTGTACTGGACTGAAGAGGATCTACTGTCCTTGTCAGGTTCCTAAGCAGAATTGAACTAGATATGGCCGTGTGTAGGAAGCACAGTTCTTTGTTCTGAGCAAGCTCACTGTTCTGGCCCTATAGGAAACACAGTAGAGTAGAAGAGTGCTCTTTACTCAAAAGCAGAGTGTCTTTCTTGTAAGGCGAGCTAGCGTTTGTTTCCCAGTCCTAAATGGAGTTGAGTCACATGCAGTTTTTTGTCCTACGAGCAAGAGTAGTTTTCTGGTAAGACGAGTCACTATTGTGCTCCAATTGCCATACACAGTGCAAATAGCACTCGCGTCTGTTCCCCGCAAGTACAGTGTATTGGACGGAAGAGGAGCTACTGTTCTTGTCAGTTTCCTAAGCAGAGTTGAACTAGATATGGCCCGTGTGTGTAGGAAGCACAGTTCTTTTGTTCTGAGCAAGCTCACTGTTCGGACCCCATAGGAAACACAGTAGAGTAGAAGAGTGCTCTTTTCTCAAAAGCAAAGTGTGTTTCTTGTAAGGCGAGCTAGCGTTTGTTTCCCAGTCCTAAATGGAGTGGAATCACATGCAGTTTCTGGTCCTACGAGCAAGAGTTGTTTTCTGGTAAGAAGAGTCACTATTGCACTGCCATTGCCATACAAAGGACAAATAGCACTGGCGTCTGTTCCCAGCAAGTACAGTGTATCGGACTGAAGAGGACCTAGTGTTCTAGTCAGTTTCCTAAGCAGAGTTGAACTAGATATGGCCGTGTGTGTAGGAAGCACAGTTTTTTTGTTCTGAGCAAGCTCACTGTTTGGAACACATAGGAAACACTGTAGAGTAGAAGAGTGCTCTTTTCTCTAAAGCAGAGTGTGTTTCTTGTAAGGCGAGCTAGCGTTTATTTCCCAGTCCTAAATGGAGTTGAGTCACATGCATTTTTTGTACTATGAGAAAAAGTTGTTTTCTGGTAATACAAGTCACTATTGTGCTCCCATTTCCATACACAGTGCAAATAGCACTCGTGTCTGTTCCCCGCAAGTACAGTGTATTGGACGGAAGAGTAGCTACTGTTCTTGTCAGTTTCCTAAGCACAGTTGAACAAGATATGGCCGTGTGCGTAGGAAGCACAGTTCTTTTGTTCTGAGCAAGCTCACTGTTCGGACCCCATTGGAAACACAGTAGAGTAGAAGAGTGCTCTTTTCTCAAAAGCAGAGTGTGTTTCATGTAAGGCGAGCTAGCATTTGTTTCCCAGTCCTAAATGGAGTTGAATCACATGCAGTTTCTGGTCTTACGAGCAAGAGTTGTTTTCTGGTAAGGAAAGTCACTATTGCGCTCCCATTGCCATACACAGTGCAAATAGCACTCGCGTCTGTTCCCAGAAAGTACAGTGTATCGGACTGAAGAGGAGCTACTGTTCTTGTCAGTTTCCTAAGCAGAGTTGAATTAGATATGGCCCGTGTGTAGGAAGCACAGTTCTTTTGTTCTGAGGAAGCTCACTGTTCTGTTCCTATAGGAAACACAGTAGAGTAGAAGAGTGCTCTTTTCTCTAAAGCAGAGTGTGTTTCTTGTAAGGTGAGCTAGCTTTTGTTTCCCAGTCCTAAATGGAGTTGAATCACATGCAGTTTCTGGTCCTATGAGCAAGAGTTTTTTTCTGGTAAGAAGAGTCACTATTGCGCTGCAACTGCCATACACAGGACAAATAGCACTGGCGTCTGTTCCCAGCAAGTACAGTGTATTGGACTGAAGAGGATCTAGTGTTCTTGTCAGTTTCCTAAGCAGAGTTGAACTAGATACGGCCCGTGTGTGTAGGAAGCACAGTTCTTTTGTTCTGAGCAAGCTCACTGTTCGGACCCATAAAAAACACAGTAGAGTATAAGAGTGCTCTTTTCTCAAAAGCAGAGTGTGTTTCATGTAAGGCGAGCTAGCATTTGTTTCCCAGTCCTAAATGGAGTTGATCACATGCAGTTTCTGGTCCTACGATCAAGAGTTGTTTTCTGGTAAGACAAGTCACTATTGTGCTCCAATGCCATACACAGTGCAAATAGCACTCGCGTCTGTTCCCCGCAAGTACAGTGTATTGGACTGAAGAGGATCTACTGTTCTTGTCAGGTTCCTAAGCAGAATTGAACTAGATATGGCCGTGTGTGTAGGAAGCACAGTTCTTTTGTTCTGAGCAAGCTCACTGTTCGGACATCATAGGAAACACAGTAGAGTAGAAGAGTGCTCTTTTCTCAAAAGCAGAGTGTGTTTCTTGTAAGGCGAGCTAGCGTTTGTTTCCCAGTCCTAAATGGAGTTGAATCTCATGCAGTTTCTGGTCCTAAGAGCAAGAGTTGTTTTCTGGTAAGGAAAGTCACTATTGCGCTCCCCTTGCCATACATAGTGCAAATAGCTCTCGCGTCTATTCCCAGCAAGTACAGTGTATCGGACTGAAGAGGAGCTACTGTTCTTGTCAGTTTCCTAAGCAGAGTTGAACTAGATATGGCCCGTGTGTGTAGGAAGCACAGTTCTTATGTTCTGAACAAGCTCACTGTTCTGGCCCTATTTGAAACACAGTAGAGTAGAAGAGTGCTCTTTTCTCAAAAGCAGAGTGTGTTTTTGTAATGCGAGCTAGCGTTTGTTTCCTAGTCCTAAATGGAGTTGAATCACATGCAGTTTCTGGTCCTACAAGCAAGAGTTGTTTTCTGGTAAGAAGAGTCAGTATTGCGCTGCCATTGCCATACACAGGACAAATAGCACTGGCGTCTGTTCCCAGCAAGTACACTGTATTGGACTGAAGAGGACCTACTGTTCTTGTCAGGTTCCTAAGTAGACTTGAACTAGATATGGCCGCGTGTGTAGGAAGCACAGTTTTTTTGTTCTGAGCAAGCTCACTGTTCGGAACACATAGGAAACACAGTAGAGTAGAAGAGTGCTCTTTTCTCAAAAGCAGAGTGTGTTTCTTGGAAGTCGAGCTAGCGTTTGTTTCCCAGTCCTAAATGGAGTTGAGTCACATGCAGTTTTTTGTCCAATGAATAAGAGTTATTTTCTGGTAAGACAAGTCACTATTGTGCTCCAATGCCATACACAGTGCAAATAGCACTCGCGTCTGTTCCCCGCAAGTACAGTGTATTGGACTGAATAGGAGCTACTGTTCTTGTTTGTTTCCTAAGCAGAGTTTAATTAGATATGGCCCGTGTGTGTAGAAAGCACAGTTCTTTTGTTCTGAGCAAGCTCACTGTTCGGAACCCATAGGAAACACAGTAGAGTAGAAGAGTGCTCTTTTCTCAAATGCAGAGTGTGTTTCTTTTAAGGCGAGCTAGCATTTGTTTCCCAGTCCTAAATGGAGTTGAATCTCATGCAGTTTCTGGTCCTACGAGCAAGAGTTGCTTTCTGGTAAGGAAAGTCACTATTGCACTCACATTGCCAAACACAGTGCAAATAGCACTCGCGTCTGTTCCCAGCAATTACAGTGAATCAGACTGAAGAGGAGCTACTGTTCTTGTCAGTTTCCTAAGCAGAGTTTACCTAGTTATGGCCCATGTGTAGGAAGCACAGTTCTTTTGTTCTGAGCAAGCTCATTGTTCTGGCCCTATAGGAAACACAGTAGAGTAGAAGAGTGCTCTTTTCTCAAAAGCAGAGTGTGTTTCTTGTTAGGCGAGCTAGCATTTGTTTCCCAGTACTAAATGGAGTGGAATCACATGCAGTTTCTGGTCCTATGAACAAGAGTTGTTTTCTGGTAAGGAAAGTCACTATTGCGCTCCCATTGCCATACACAGTGCAAATAGCACATGCGTCTGTTCCCAGCATTTACAGTGTATTGGACTGAAGAGGAGCTACTGTTCTTGTCAGGTTCCTAAGCAGAGTTCAACTAGATATGGCCCGTGTGTGTATGAAGCACAGTTCTTATGTTCTGAGCAAGCTCACTGCTCAGGCCCCATAGGAAACAATGTAGAGTAGAAGAGTGCTCTTTTCTCAAAAGCAGAGTGTCTTTCTTGTAAAGCGAGCTAGAGTTTGTTCCCCAGTCCTAAATGAAGTTGCGTCACATGCAGTTTTTTATCCTACGAGCAAGAGTTGTTTTCTGGTAAGACAAGTCACTATTGTGCTCCAATTGCCCTACACAGTGCAAATAGCACTCGCGTCTGTTCCCCGCAAGTACAGTGTATTGGACGGAAGAGAAGCTACTGTTCTTGTCAGTTTCCTAAGCAGAGTTGAACTAGATATGGCCCGTGTGTGTAGGAAGCACAGGTCTTTTTTTCTGAGCAAGCTCACTGTTCGGACCCCATAGGACACACAGTAGAGTAGAAGAGTGCTCTTTTCTCAAAAGCAGAGTGTGTTTCATGTAAGGCGAGCTAGCATTTGTTTCCCAGTCCTAAATGGAGTTGAATCACATGAAGTTTCTGGTCTTACGAGCCTGAGTTGTTTTCTGGTAAGGAAAGTCACTATTGCGCTCCCATTGCCATACACAGTGCAAATAGCACTCGCGTCTGTTCCCAGCAAGTACAGTGTATCGGAATGAAGAGGAGCTACTGTTCTTGTCAGTTTCCTAAGCAGAGTTGAACTAGATATGGCCCATGTGTAGGAAGCACATTTCTTTTGTTCTGAGCAAGCTCACTATTCTGGCCCTATAGGAAACACAGTAGAGTAGAAGAGTGCGCTTTTCTCTAAAGCAGAGTGTGTCTTGTAAGGTGAGCTAGCTTTTGTTTCCCAGTCCTAAATGGTGTTGAATCACATGCAGTTTCTGATCCTACGAGCAAGAGTTTTTTTCTGGTATGAAGAGTCACTATTGCGCTGCCATTGCCATACACAGGACAAACAGCACTGGTGTCTGTTCCCAGCAATTACAGTGTACTGGACTGAAGAGGATCTACTGTCCTTGTCAGGTTCCTAAGCAGAATTGAAATAGATATGGCCGTGTGTAGGAAGCACAGTTCTTTGTTCTGAGCAAGCTCACTGTTCTGGCCCTATAGGAAACACAGTAGAGTAGAAGAGTGCTCTTTACTCAAAAGCAGAGTGTCTTTCTTGTAAGGCGAGCTAGCGTTTGTTTCCCAGTCTTAAATGGAGTTGAGTCACATGCAGTTTTTTGTCCTATGAGCAAGAGTTGTTTTCTGGTAAGACGAGTCACTATTGTGCTCCAATTGCCATACACAGTGCAAATAGCACTCGCGTCTGTTCCCCGCAAGTACAGTGTACTGGACGGAAGAGGAGCTACTGTTCTTGTCAGTTTCCTAAGCAGAGTTGAACTAGATATGGCCCGTGTGTGTAGGAAGCACAGTTCTTTTGTTCTGAGCAAGCTCACTGTTCAGACCCCATAGGAAACACAGTAGAGTAGAAGAGTGCTCTTTTCTCAAAAGCAAAGTGTGTTTCTTGTAAGGCGCGCTAGCGTTTGTTTCCCAGTCCTAAATGGAGTGGAATCACATGCAGTTTCTGGTCCTACGAGCAAGAGTTGTTTTCTGGTAAGAAGAGTCACTATTGCACTGCCATTGCCATACACAGGACAAATAGCACTGGCGTCTGTTCCCAGCAAGTACAGTGTATTTGACTGAAGAGGATCTAGTGTTCTTGTCAGTTTCCTAAGCAGAGTTGAACTAGATATGGCCGTGTGTGTAGGAAGCACAGTTTTTTTGTTCTGAGCAAGCTCACTGTTTGGAACACATAGGAAACACAGTAGAGTAGAAGAGTGCTCTTTTCTCAAAAGCAGAGTGTGTTTCTTGTAAGGCGAGCTAGTGTTTGTTTCCCAGTCCTAAATGGAGTTGAGTCACATGCAGTTTTTTGTACTATGAAAAAAAGTTGTTTTCTGGTAATACAAGTCACTATTGTGCTCCAATTGCCAAACACAGTGCAAATAGCACTCGTGTCTCTTCCCCGCAAGTACAGTGTATTGGACGGAAGAGTAGCTACTGTTCTTGTCAGTTTACTAAGCACAGTTGAACAAGATATGGCCGTGTGTGTAGGAAGCACAGTTCTTTTGTTCTGAGCAAGCTCACTGTTTGGACCCCATAGGAAACACAGTAGAGTAGAAGAGTGCTCTTTTCTAAAAAGCAGAGTGTGTTTCATGTAAGGTGAGCTAGCATTTGTTTCCCAGTCCTAAATGGAGTTGAATCACATGCAGTTTCTGGTCTTACGAGCAAGAGTTGTTTTTTGGTAAGGAAAGTCACTATTGCGCTCCCATTGCCATACACAGTGCAAATAGCACTCGCGTCTGTTCCCAGAAAGTACAGTGTATCGGACTGAAGAGGAGCTACTGTTCTTGTCAGTTTCCTAAGCAGAGTTGAATTAGATATGGCCCGTGTGTAGGAAGCACAGTTCTTTTGTTCTGAGGAAGCTCACTGTTCTGTTCCTATAGGAAACACAGTAGAGTAGAAGAGTGCTCTTTTCTCTAAAGCAGAGTGTGTTTCTTGTAAGGTGAGCTAGCTTTTGTTTCCCAGTCCTAAATGGAGTTGAATCACATGCAGTTTCTGGTCCTATGAGCAAGAGTTTTTTTCTGGTAAGAAGAGTCACTATTGCGCTGCAACTGCCATACACAGGACAAATAGCACTGGCGTCTGTTCCCAGCAAGTACAGTGTATTGGACTGAAGAGGATCTAGTGTTCTTGTCAGTTTCCTAAGCAGAGTTGAACTAGATACGGCCCGTGTGTGTAGGAAGCACAGTTCTTTTGTTCTGAGCAAGCTCACTGTTCGGACCCATAAAAAACACAGTAGAGTATAAGAGTGCTCTTTTCTCAAAAGCAGAGTGTGTTTCATGTAAGGCGAGCTAGCATTTGTTTCCCAGTCCTAAATGGAGTTGATCACATGCAGTTTCTGGTCCTACGATCAAGAGTTGTTTTCTGGTAAGACAAGTCACTATTGTGCTCCAATGCCATACACAGTGCAAATAGCACTCGCGTCTGTTCCCCGCAAGTACAGTGTATTGGACTGAAGAGGATCTACTGTTCTTGTCAGGTTCCTAAGCAGAATTGAACTAGATATGGCCGTGTGTGTAGGAAGCACAGTTCTTTTGTTCTGAGCAAGCTCACTGTTCGGACATCATAGGAAACACAGTAGAGTAGAAGAGTGCTCTTTTCTCAAAAGCAGAGTGTGTTTTTTGTAAGGCGAGCTAGCGTTTGTTTCCCAGTCCTAAATGGAGTTGAATCTCATGCAGTTTCTGGTCCTAAGAGCAAGAGTTGTTTTCTGGTAAGGAAAGTCACTATTGCGCTCCCCTTGCCATACATAGTGCAAATAGCTCTCGCGTCTATTCCCAGCAAGTACAGTGTATCGGACTGAAGAGGAGCTACTGTTCTTGTCAGTTTCCTAAGCAGAGTTGAACTAGATATGGCCCGTGTGTGTAGGAAGCACAGTTCTTATGTTCTGAACAAGCTCACTGTTCTGGCCCTATTTGAAACACAGTAGAGTAGAAGAGTGCTCTTTTCTCAAAAGCAGAGTGTGTTTTTGTAATGCGAGCTAGCGTTTGTTTCCTAGTCCTAAATGGAGTTGAATCACATGCAGTTTCTGGTCCTACAAGCAAGAGTTGTTTTCTGGTAAGAAGAGTCAGTATTGCGCTGCCATTGCCATACACAGGACAAATAGCACTGGCGTCTGTTCCCAGCAAGTACACTGTATTGGACTGAAGAGGACCTACTGTTCTTGTCAGGTTCCTAAGTAGACTTGAACTAGATATGGCCGCGTGTGTAGGAAGCACAGTTTTTTTGTTCTGAGCAAGCTCACTGTTCGGAACACATAGGAAACACAGTAGAGTAGAAGAGTGCTCTTTTCTCAAAAGCAGAGTGTGTTTCTTGGAAGTCGAGCTAGCGTTTGTTTCCCAGTCCTAAATGGAGTTGAGTCACATGCAGTTTTTTGTCCAATGAATAAGAGTTATTTTCTGGTAAGACAAGTCACTATTGTGCTCCAATGCCATACACAGTGCAAATAGCACTCGCGTCTGTTCCCCGCAAGTACAGTGTATTGGACTGAATAGGAGCTACTGTTCTTGTTTGTTTCCTAAGCAGAGTTTAATTAGATATGGCCCGTGTGTGTAGAAAGCACAGTTCTTTTGTTCTGAGCAAGCTCACTGTTCGGAACCCATAGGAAACACAGTAGAGTAGAAGAGTGCTCTTTTCTCAAATGCAGAGTGTGTTTCTTTTAAGGCGAGCTAGCATTTGTTTCCCAGTCCTAAATGGAGTTGAATCTCATGCAGTTTCTGGTCCTACGAGCAAGAGTTGCTTTCTGGTAAGGAAAGTCACTATTGCACTCACATTGCCAAACACAGTGCAAATAGCACTCGCGTCTGTTCCCAGCAATTACAGTGAATCAGACTGAAGAGGAGCTACTGTTCTTGTCAGTTTCCTAAGCAGAGTTTACCTAGTTATGGCCCATGTGTAGGAAGCACAGTTCTTTTGTTCTGAGCAAGCTCATTGTTCTGGCCCTATAGGAAACACAGTAGAGTAGAAGAGTGCTCTTTTCTCAAAAGCAGAGTGTGTTTCTTGTTAGGCGAGCTAGCATTTGTTTCCCAGTACTAAATGGAGTGGAATCACATGCAGTTTCTGGTCCTATGAACAAGAGTTGTTTTCTGGTAAGGAAAGTCACTATTGCGCTCCCATTGCCATACACAGTGCAAATAGCACATGCGTCTGTTCCCAGCATTTACAGTGTATTGGACTGAAGAGGAGCTACTGTTCTTGTCAGGTTCCTAAGCAGAGTTCAACTAGATATGGCCCGTGTGTGTATGAAGCACAGTTCTTATGTTCTGAGCAAGCTCACTGCTCAGGCCCCATAGGAAACAATGTAGAGTAGAAGAGTGCTCTTTTCTCAAAAGCAGAGTGTCTTTCTTGTAAAGCGAGCTAGAGTTTGTTCCCCAGTCCTAAATGAAGTTGCGTCACATGCAGTTTTTTATCCTACGAGCAAGAGTTGTTTTCTGGTAAGACAAGTCACTATTGTGCTCCAATTGCCCTACACAGTGCAAATAGCACTCGCGTCTGTTCCCCGCAAGTACAGTGTATTGGACGGAAGAGAAGCTACTGTTCTTGTCAGTTTCCTAAGCAGAGTTGAACTAGATATGGCCCGTGTGTGTAGGAAGCACAGGTCTTTTTTTCTGAGCAAGCTCACTGTTCGGACCCCATAGGACACACAGTAGAGTAGAAGAGTGCTCTTTTCTCAAAAGCAGAGTGTGTTTCATGTAAGGCGAGCTAGCATTTGTTTCCCAGTCCTAAATGGAGTTGAATCACATGAAGTTTCTGGTCTTACGAGCCTGAGTTGTTTTCTGGTAAGGAAAGTCACTATTGCGCTCCCATTGCCATACACAGTGCAAATAGCACTCGCGTCTGTTCCCAGCAAGTACAGTGTATCGGAATGAAGAGGAGCTACTGTTCTTGTCAGTTTCCTAAGCAGAGTTGAACTAGATATGGCCCATGTGTAGGAAGCACATTTCTTTTGTTCTGAGCAAGCTCACTATTCTGGCCCTATAGGAAACACAGTAGAGTAGAAGAGTGCGCTTTTCTCTAAAGCAGAGTGTGTCTTGTAAGGTGAGCTAGCTTTTGTTTCCCAGTCCTAAATGGTGTTGAATCACATGCAGTTTCTGATCCTACGAGCAAGAGTTTTTTTCTGGTATGAAGAGTCACTATTGCGCTGCCATTGCCATACACAGGACAAACAGCACTGGTGTCTGTTCCCAGCAATTACAGTGTACTGGACTGAAGAGGATCTACTGTCCTTGTCAGGTTCCTAAGCAGAATTGAAATAGATATGGCCGTGTGTAGGAAGCACAGTTCTTTGTTCTGAGCAAGCTCACTGTTCTGGCCCTATAGGAAACACAGTAGAGTAGAAGAGTGCTCTTTACTCAAAAGCAGAGTGTCTTTCTTGTAAGGCGAGCTAGCGTTTGTTTCCCAGTCTTAAATGGAGTTGAGTCACATGCAGTTTTTTGTCCTATGAGCAAGAGTTGTTTTCTGGTAAGACGAGTCACTATTGTGCTCCAATTGCCATACACAGTGCAAATAGCACTCGCGTCTGTTCCCCGCAAGTACAGTGTACTGGACGGAAGAGGAGCTACTGTTCTTGTCAGTTTCCTAAGCAGAGTTGAACTAGATATGGCCCGTGTGTGTAGGAAGCACAGTTCTTTTGTTCTGAGCAAGCTCACTGTTCAGACCCCATAGGAAACACAGTAGAGTAGAAGAGTGCTCTTTTCTCAAAAGCAAAGTGTGTTTCTTGTAAGGCGCGCTAGCGTTTGTTTCCCAGTCCTAAATGGAGTGGAATCACATGCAGTTTCTGGTCCTACGAGCAAGAGTTGTTTTCTGGTAAGAAGAGTCACTATTGCACTGCCATTGCCATACACAGGACAAATAGCACTGGCGTCTGTTCCCAGCAAGTACAGTGTATTTGACTGAAGAGGATCTAGTGTTCTTGTCAGTTTCCTAAGCAGAGTTGAACTAGATATGGCCGTGTGTGTAGGAAGCACAGTTTTTTTGTTCTGAGCAAGCTCACTGTTTGGAACACATAGGAAACACAGTAGAGTAGAAGAGTGCTCTTTTCTCAAAAGCAGAGTGTGTTTCTTGTAAGGCGAGCTAGTGTTTGTTTCCCAGTCCTAAATGGAGTTGAGTCACATGCAGTTTTTTGTACTATGAAAAAAAGTTGTTTTCTGGTAATACAAGTCACTATTGTGCTCCAATTGCCAAACACAGTGCAAATAGCACTCGTGTCTGTTCCCCGCAAGTACAGTGTATTGGACGGAAGAGTAGCTACTGTTCTTGTCAGTTTACTAAGCACAGTTGAACAAGATATGGCCGTGTGTGTAGGAAGCACAGTTCTTTTGTTCTGAGCAAGCTCACTGTTTGGACCCCATAGGAAACACAGTAGAGTAGAAGAGTGCTCTTTTCTAAAAAGCAGAGTGTGTTTCATGTAAGGTGAGCTAGCATTTGTTTCCCAGTCCTAAATGGAGTTGAATCACATGCAGTTTCTGGTCTTACGAGCAAGAGTTGTTTTTTGGTAAGGAAAGTCACTATTGCGCTCCCATTGCCATACACAGTGCAAATAGCACTCGCGTCTGTTCCCAGAAAGTACAGTGTATCGGACTGAAGAGGAGCTACTGTTCTTGTCAGTTTCCTAAGCAGAGTTGAATTAGATATGGCCCGTGTGTAGGAAGCACAGTTCTTTTGTTCTGAGGAAGCTCACTGTTCTGTTCCTATAGGAAACACAGTAGAGTAGAAGAGTGCTCTTTTCTCTAAAGCAGAGTGTGTTTCTTGTAAGGTGAGCTAGCTTTTGTTTCCCAGTCCTAAATGGAGTTGAATCACATGCAGTTTCTGGTCCTATGAGCAAGAGTTTTTTTCTGGTAAGAAGAGTCACTATTGCGCTGCAACTGCCATACACAGGACAAATAGCACTGGCGTCTGTTCCCAGCAAGTACAGTGTATTGGACTGAAGAGGATCTAGTGTTCTTGTCAGTTTCCTAAGCAGAGTTGAACTAGATACGGCCCGTGTGTGTAGGAAGCACAGTTCTTTTGTTCTGAGCAAGCTCACTGTTCGGACCCATAAAAAACACAGTAGAGTATAAGAGTGCTCTTTTCTCAAAAGCAGAGTGTGTTTCATGTAAGGCGAGCTAGCATTTGTTTCCCAGTCCTAAATGGAGTTGATCACATGCAGTTTCTGGTCCTACGATCAAGAGTTGTTTTCTGGTAAGACAAGTCACTATTGTGCTCCAATGCCATACACAGTGCAAATAGCACTCGCGTCTGTTCCCCGCAAGTACAGTGTATTGGACTGAAGAGGATCTACTGTTCTTGTCAGGTTCCTAAGCAGAATTGAACTAGATATGGCCGTGTGTGTAGGAAGCACAGTTCTTTTGTTCTGAGCAAGCTCACTGTTCGGACATCATAGGAAACACAGTAGAGTAGAAGAGTGCTCTTTTCTCAAAAGCAGAGTGTGTTTCTTGTAAGGCGAGCTAGCGTTTGTTTCCCAGTCCTAAATGGAGTTGAATCTCATGCAGTTTCTGGTCCTAAGAGCAAGAGTTGTTTTCTGGTAAGGAAAGTCACTATTGCGCTCCCCTTGCCATACATAGTGCAAATAGCTCTCGCGTCTATTCCCAGCAAGTACAGTGTATCGGACTGAAGAGGAGCTACTGTTCTTGTCAGTTTCCTAAGCAGAGTTGAACTAGATATGGCCCGTGTGTGTAGGAAGCACAGTTCTTATGTTCTGAACAAGCTCACTGTTCTGGCCCTATTTGAAACACAGTAGAGTAGAAGAGTGCTCTTTTCTCAAAAGCAGAGTGTGTTTTTGTAATGCGAGCTAGCGTTTGTTTCCTAGTCCTAAATGGAGTTGAATCACATGCAGTTTCTGGTCCTACAAGCAAGAGTTGTTTTCTGGTAAGAAGAGTCAGTATTGCGCTGCCATTGCCATACACAGGACAAATAGCACTGGCGTCTGTTCCCAGCAAGTACACTGTATTGGACTGAAGAGGACCTACTGTTCTTGTCAGGTTCCTAAGTAGACTTGAACTAGATATGGCCGCGTGTGTAGGAAGCACAGTTTTTTTGTTCTGAGCAAGCTCACTGTTCGGAACACATAGGAAACACAGTAGAGTAGAAGAGTGCTCTTTTCTCAAAAGCAGAGTGTGTTTCTTGGAAGTCGAGCTAGCGTTTGTTTCCCAGTCCTAAATGGAGTTGAGTCACATGCAGTTTTTTGTCCAATGAATAAGAGTTATTTTCTGGTAAGACAAGTCACTATTGTGCTCCAATGCCATACACAGTGCAAATAGCACTCGCGTCTGTTCCCCGCAAGTACAGTGTATTGGACTGAATAGGAGCTACTGTTCTTGTTTGTTTCCTAAGCAGAGTTTAATTAGATATGGCCCGTGTGTGTAGAAAGCACAGTTCTTTTGTTCTGAGCAAGCTCACTGTTCGGAACCCATAGGAAACACAGTAGAGTAGAAGAGTGCTCTTTTCTCAAATGCAGAGTGTGTTTCTTTTAAGGCGAGCTAGCATTTGTTTCCCAGTCCTAAATGGAGTTGAATCTCATGCAGTTTCTGGTCCTACGAGCAAGAGTTGCTTTCTGGTAAGGAAAGTCACTATTGCACTCACATTGCCAAACACAGTGCAAATAGCACTCGCGTCTGTTCCCAGCAATTACAGTGAATCAGACTGAAGAGGAGCTACTGTTCTTGTCAGTTTCCTAAGCAGAGTTTACCTAGTTATGGCCCATGTGTAGGAAGCACAGTTCTTTTGTTCTGAGCAAGCTCATTGTTCTGGCCCTATAGGAAACACAGTAGAGTAGAAGAGTGCTCTTTTCTCAAAAGCAGAGTGTGTTTCTTGTTAGGCGAGCTAGCATTTGTTTCCCAGTACTAAATGGAGTGGAATCACATGCAGTTTCTGGTCCTATGAACAAGAGTTGTTTTCTGGTAAGGAAAGTCACTATTGCGCTCCCATTGCCATACACAGTGCAAATAGCACATGCGTCTGTTCCCAGCATTTACAGTGTATTGGACTGAAGAGGAGCTACTGTTCTTGTCAGGTTCCTAAGCAGAGTTCAACTAGATATGGCCCGTGTGTGTATGAAGCACAGTTCTTATGTTCTGAGCAAGCTCACTGCTCAGGCCCCATAGGAAACAATGTAGAGTAGAAGAGTGCTCTTTTCTCAAAAGCAGAGTGTCTTTCTTGTAAAGCGAGCTAGAGTTTGTTCCCCAGTCCTAAATGAAGTTGCGTCACATGCAGTTTTTTATCCTACGAGCAAGAGTTGTTTTCTGGTAAGACAAGTCACTATTGTGCTCCAATTGCCCTACACAGTGCAAATAGCACTCGCGTCTGTTCCCCGCAAGTACAGTGTATTGGACGGAAGAGAAGCTACTGTTCTTGTCAGTTTCCTAAGCAGAGTTGAACTAGATATGGCCCGTGTGTGTAGGAAGCACAGGTCTTTTTTTCTGAGCAAGCTCACTGTTCGGACCCCATAGGACACACAGTAGAGTAGAAGAGTGCTCTTTTCTCAAAAGCAGAGTGTGTTTCATGTAAGGCGAGCTAGCATTTGTTTCCCAGTCCTAAATGGAGTTGAATCACATGAAGTTTCTGGTCTTACGAGCCTGAGTTGTTTTCTGGTAAGGAAAGTCACTATTGCGCTCCCATTGCCATACACAGTGCAAATAGCACTCGCGTCTGTTCCCAGCAAGTACAGTGTATCGGAATGAAGAGGAGCTACTGTTCTTGTCAGTTTCCTAAGCAGAGTTGAACTAGATATGGCCCATGTGTAGGAAGCACATTTCTTTTGTTCTGAGCAAGCTCACTATTCTGGCCCTATAGGAAACACAGTAGAGTAGAAGAGTGCGCTTTTCTCTAAAGCAGAGTGTGTCTTGTAAGGTGAGCTAGCTTTTGTTTCCCAGTCCTAAATGGTGTTGAATCACATGCAGTTTCTGATCCTACGAGCAAGAGTTTTTTTCTGGTATGAAGAGTCACTATTGCGCTGCCATTGCCATACACAGGACAAACAGCACTGGTGTCTGTTCCCAGCAATTACAGTGTACTGGACTGAAGAGGATCTACTGTCCTTGTCAGGTTCCTAAGCAGAATTGAAATAGATATGGCCGTGTGTAGGAAGCACAGTTCTTTGTTCTGAGCAAGCTCACTGTTCTGGCCCTATAGGAAACACAGTAGAGTAGAAGAGTGCTCTTTACTCAAAAGCAGAGTGTCTTTCTTGTAAGGCGAGCTAGCGTTTGTTTCCCAGTCTTAAATGGAGTTGAGTCACATGCAGTTTTTTGTCCTATGAGCAAGAGTTGTTTTCTGGTAAGACGAGTCACTATTGTGCTCCAATTGCCATACACAGTGCAAATAGCACTCGCGTCTGTTCCCCGCAAGTACAGTGTACTGGACGGAAGAGGAGCTACTGTTCTTGTCAGTTTCCTAAGCAGAGTTGAACTAGATATGGCCCGTGTGTGTAGGAAGCACAGTTCTTTTGTTCTGAGCAAGCTCACTGTTCAGACCCCATAGGAAACACAGTAGAGTAGAAGAGTGCTCTTTTCTCAAAAGCAAAGTGTGTTTCTTGTAAGGCGCGCTAGCGTTTGTTTCCCAGTCCTAAATGGAGTGGAATCACATGCAGTTTCTGGTCCTACGAGCAAGAGTTGTTTTCTGGTAAGAAGAGTCACTATTGCACTGCCATTGCCATACACAGGACAAATAGCACTGGCGTCTGTTCCCAGCAAGTACAGTGTATTTGACTGAAGAGGATCTAGTGTTCTTGTCAGTTTCCTAAGCAGAGTTGAACTAGATATGGCCGTGTGTGTAGGAAGCACAGTTTTTTTGTTCTGAGCAAGCTCACTGTTTGGAACACATAGGAAACACAGTAGAGTAGAAGAGTGCTCTTTTCTCAAAAGCAGAGTGTGTTTCTTGTAAGGCGAGCTAGTGTTTGTTTCCCAGTCCTAAATGGAGTTGAGTCACATGCAGTTTTTTGTACTATGAAAAAAAGTTGTTTTTTGGTAATACAAGTCACTATTGTGCTCCAATTGCCAAACACAGTGCAAATAGCACTCGTGTCTGTTCCCCGCAAGTACAGTGTATTGGACGGAAGAGTAGCTACTGTTCTTGTCAGTTTACTAAGCACAGTTGAACAAGATATGGCCGTGTGTGTAGGAAGCACAGTTCTTTTGTTCTGAGCAAGCTCACTGTTTGGACCCCATAGGAAACACAGTAGAGTAGAAGAGTGCTCTTTTCTAAAAAGCAGAGTGTGTTTCATGTAAGGTGAGCTAGCATTTGTTTCCCAGTCCTAAATGGAGTTGAATCACATGCAGTTTCTGGTCTTACGAGCAAGAGTTGTTTTTTGGTAAGGAAAGTCACTATTGCGCTCCCATTGCCATACACAGTGCAAATAGCACTCGCGTCTGTTCCCAGAAAGTACAGTGTATCGGACTGAAGAGGAGCTACTGTTCTTGTCAGTTTCCTAAGCAGAGTTGAATTAGATATGGCCCGTGTGTAGGAAGCACAGTTCTTTTGTTCTGAGGAAGCTCACTGTTCTGTTCCTATAGGAAACACAGTAGAGTAGAAGAGTGCTCTTTTCTCTAAAGCAGAGTGTGTTTCTTGTAAGGTGAGCTAGCTTTTGTTTCCCAGTCCTAAATGGAGTTGAATCACATGCAGTTTCTGGTCCTATGAGCAAGAGTTTTTTTCTGGTAAGAAGAGTCACTATTGCGCTGCAACTGCCATACACAGGACAAATAGCACTGGCGTCTGTTCCCAGCAAGTACAGTGTATTGGACTGAAGAGGATCTAGTGTTCTTGTCAGTTTCCTAAGCAGAGTTGAACTAGATACGGCCCGTGTGTGTAGGAAGCACAGTTCTTTTGTTCTGAGCAAGCTCACTGTTCGGACCCATAAAAAACACAGTAGAGTATAAGAGTGCTCTTTTCTCAAAAGCAGAGTGTGTTTCATGTAAGGCGAGCTAGCATTTGTTTCCCAGTCCTAAATGGAGTTGATCACATGCAGTTTCTGGTCCTACGATCAAGAGTTGTTTTCTGGTAAGACAAGTCACTATTGTGCTCCAATGCCATACACAGTGCAAATAGCACTCGCGTCTGTTCCCCGCAAGTACAGTGTATTGGACTGAAGAGGATCTACTGTTCTTGTCAGGTTCCTAAGCAGAATTGAACTAGATATGGCCGTGTGTGTAGGAAGCACAGTTCTTTTGTTCTGAGCAAGCTCACTGTTCGGACATCATAGGAAACACAGTAGAGTAGAAGAGTGCTCTTTTCTCAAAAGCAGAGTGTGTTTCTTGTAAGGCGAGCTAGCGTTTGTTTCCCAGTCCTAAATGGAGTTGAATCTCATGCAGTTTCTGGTCCTAAGAGCAAGAGTTGTTTTCTGGTAAGGAAAGTCACTATTGCGCTCCCCTTGCCATACATAGTGCAAATAGCTCTCGCGTCTATTCCCAGCAAGTACAGTGTATCGGACTGAAGAGGAGCTACTGTTCTTGTCAGTTTCCTAAGCAGAGTTGAACTAGATATGGCCCGTGTGTGTAGGAAGCACAGTTCTTATGTTCTGAACAAGCTCACTGTTCTGGCCCTATTTGAAACACAGTAGAGTAGAACAGTGCTCTTTTCTCAAAAGCAGAGTGTGTTTTTGTAATGCGAGCTAGCGTTTGTTTCCTAGTCCTAAATGGAGTTGAATCACATGGAGTTTCTGGTCCTACAAGCAAGAGTTGTTTTCTGGTAAGAAGAGTCAGTATTGCGCTGCCATTGCCATACACAGGACAAATAGCACTGGCGTCTGTTCCCAGCAAGTACACTGTATTGGACTGAAGAGGACCTACTGTTCTTGTCAGGTTCCTAAGTAGACTTGAACTAGATATGGCCGCGTGTGTAGGAAGCACAGTTTTTTTGTTCTGAGCAAGCTCACTGTTCGGAACACATAGGAAACACAGTAGAGTAGAAGAGTGCTCTTTTCTCAAAAGCAGAGTGTGTTTCTTGGAAGTCGAGCTAGCGTTTGTTTCCCAGTCCTAAATGGAGTTGAGTCACATGCAGTTTTTTGTCCAATGAATAAGAGTTATTTTCTGGTAAGACAAGTCACTATTGTGCTCCAATGCCATACACAGTGCAAATAGCACTCGCGTCTGTTCCCCGCAAGTACAGTGTATTGGACTGAATAGGAGCTACTGTTCTTGTTTGTTTCCTAAGCAGAGTTTAATTAGATATGGCCCGTGTGTGTAGAAAGCACAGTTCTTTTGTTCTGAGCAAGCTCACTGTTCGGAACCCATAGGAAACACAGTAGAGTAGAAGAGTGCTCTTTTCTCAAATGCAGAGTGTGTTTCTTTTAAGGCGAGCTAGCATTTGTTTCCCAGTCCTAAATGGAGTTGAATCTCATGCAGTTTCTGGTCCTACGAGCAAGAGTTGCTTTCTGGTAAGGAAAGTCACTATTGCACTCACATTGCCAAACACAGTGCAAATAGCACTCGCGTCTGTTCCCAGCAATTACAGTGAATCAGACTGAAGAGGAGCTACTGTTCTTGTCAGTTTCCTAAGCAGAGTTTACCTAGTTATGGCCCATGTGTAGGAAGCACAGTTCTTTTGTTCTGAGCAAGCTCATTGTTCTGGCCCTATAGGAAACACAGTAGAGTAGAAGAGTGCTCTTTTCTCAAAAGCAGAGTGTGTTTCTTGTTAGGCGAGCTAGCATTTGTTTCCCAGTACTAAATGGAGTGGAATCACATGCAGTTTCTGGTCCTATGAACAAGAGTTGTTTTCTGGTAAGGAAAGTCACTATTGCGCTCCCATTGCCATACACAGTGCAAATAGCACATGCGTCTGTTCCCAGCATTTACAGTGTATTGGACTGAAGAGGAGCTACTGTTCTTGTCAGGTTCCTAAGCAGAGTTCAACTAGATATGGCCCGTGTGTGTATGAAGCACAGTTCTTATGTTCTGAGCAAGCTCACTGCTCAGGCCCCATAGGAAACAATGTAGAGTAGAAGAGTGCTCTTTTCTCAAAAGCAGAGTGTCTTTCTTGTAAAGCGAGCTAGAGTTTGTTCCCCAGTCCTAAATGAAGTTGCGTCACATGCAGTTTTTTATCCTACGAGCAAGAGTTGTTTTCTGGTAAGACAAGTCACTATTGTGCTCCAATTGCCCTACACAGTGCAAATAGCACTCGCGTCTGTTCCCCGCAAGTACAGTGTATTGGACGGAAGAGAAGCTACTGTTCTTGTCAGTTTCCTAAGCAGAGTTGAACTAGATATGGCCCGTGTGTGTAGGAAGCACAGGTCTTTTTTTCTGAGCAAGCTCACTGTTCGGACCCCATAGGACACACAGTAGAGTAGAAGAGTGCTCTTTTCTCAAAAGCAGAGTGTGTTTCATGTAAGGCGAGCTAGCATTTGTTTCCCAGTCCTAAATGGAGTTGAATCACATGAAGTTTCTGGTCTTACGAGCCTGAGTTGTTTTCTGGTAAGGAAAGTCACTATTGCGCTCCCATTGCCATACACAGTGCAAATAGCACTCGCGTCTGTTCCCAGCAAGTACAGTGTATCGGAATGAAGAGGAGCTACTGTTCTTGTCAGTTTCCTAAGCAGAGTTGAACTAGATATGGCCCATGTGTAGGAAGCACATTTCTTTTGTTCTGAGCAAGCTCACTATTCTGGCCCTATAGGAAACACAGTAGAGTAGAAGAGTGCGCTTTTCTCTAAAGCAGAGTGTGTCTTGTAAGGTGAGCTAGCTTTTGTTTCCCAGTCCTAAATGGTGTTGAATCACATGCAGTTTCTGATCCTACGAGCAAGAGTTTTTTTCTGGTATGAAGAGTCACTATTGCGCTGCCATTGCCATACACAGGACAAACAGCACTGGTGTCTGTTCCCAGCAATTACAGTGTACTGGACTGAAGAGGATCTACTGTCCTTGTCAGGTTCCTAAGCAGAATTGAAATAGATATGGCCGTGTGTAGGAAGCACAGTTCTTTGTTCTGAGCAAGCTCACTGTTCTGGCCCTATAGGAAACACAGTAGAGTAGAAGAGTGCTCTTTACTCAAAAGCAGAGTGTCTTTCTTGTAAGGCGAGCTAGCGTTTGTTTCCCAGTCTTAAATGGAGTTGAGTCACATGCAGTTTTTTGTCCTATGAGCAAGAGTTGTTTTCTGGTAAGACGAGTCACTATTGTGCTCCAATTGCCATACACAGTGCAAATAGCACTCGCGTCTGTTCCCCGCAAGTACAGTGTACTGGACGGAAGAGGAGCTACTGTTCTTGTCAGTTTCCTAAGCAGAGTTGAACTAGATATGGCCCGTGTGTGTAGGAAGCACAGTTCTTTTGTTCTGAGCAAGCTCACTGTTCAGACCCCATAGGAAACACAGTAGAGTAGAAGAGTGCTCTTTTCTCAAAAGCAAAGTGTGTTTCTTGTAAGGCGCGCTAGCGTTTGTTTCCCAGTCCTAAATGGAGTGGAATCACATGCAGTTTCTGGTCCTACGAGCAAGAGTTGTTTTCTGGTAAGAAGAGTCACTATTGCACTGCCATTGCCATACACAGGACAAATAGCACTGGCGTCTGTTCCCAGCAAGTACAGTGTATTTGACTGAAGAGGATCTAGTGTTCTTGTCAGTTTCCTAAGCAGAGTTGAACTAGATATGGCCGTGTGTGTAGGAAGCACAGTTTTTTTGTTCTGAGCAAGCTCACTGTTTGGAACACATAGGAAACACAGTAGAGTAGAAGAGTGCTCTTTTCTCAAAAGCAGAGTGTGTTTCTTGTAAGGCGAGCTAGTGTTTGTTTCCCAGTCCTAAATGGAGTTGAGTCACATGCAGTTTTTTGTACTATGAAAAAAAGTTGTTTTCTGGTAATACAAGTCACTATTGTGCTCCAATTGCCAAACACAGTGCAAATAGCACTCGTGTCTGTTCCCCGCAAGTACAGTGTATTGGACGGAAGAGTAGCTACTGTTCTTGTCAGTTTACTAAGCACAGTTGAACAAGATATGGCCGTGTGTGTAGGAAGCACAGTTCTTTTGTTCTGAGCAAGCTCACTGTTTGGACCCCATAGGAAACACAGTAGAGTAGAAGAGTGCTCTTTTCTAAAAAGCAGAGTGTGTTTCATGTAAGGTGAGCTAGCATTTGTTTCCCAGTCCTAAATGGAGTTGAATCACATGCAGTTTCTGGTCTTACGAGCAAGAGTTGTTTTTTGGTAAGGAAAGTCACTATTGCGCTCCCATTGCCATACACAGTGCAAATAGCACTCGCGTCTGTTCCCAGAAAGTACAGTGTATCGGACTGAAGAGGAGCTACTGTTCTTGTCAGTTTCCTAAGCAGAGTTGAATTAGATATGGCCCGTGTGTAGGAAGCACAGTTCTTTTGTTCTGAGGAAGCTCACTGTTCTGTTCCTATAGGAAACACAGTAGAGTAGAAGAGTGCTCTTTTCTCTAAAGCAGAGTGTGTTTCTTGTAAGGTGAGCTAGCTTTTGTTTCCCAGTCCTAAATGGAGTTGAATCACATGCAGTTTCTGGTCCTATGAGCAAGAGTTTTTTTCTGGTAAGAAGAGTCACTATTGCGCTGCAACTGCCATACACAGGACAAATAGCACTGGCGTCTGTTCCCAGCAAGTACAGTGTATTGGACTGAAGA